>NW_027069795.1:377028-571319 GCF_002906115.3 Quercus suber | reverse complement strand
CCCCCCTTCTAACTTTACTCACTCCTCTTTATATAGTCTTCATTATCCTATCTCGTTCTTCCATCTGTTGATCATCCATTCGCCTTTCTTCTGACCGTCCGTCATATCAGAGGCCTTATCAACACTCAAGTGGTTCACACTGATCAACGTCGCCCTGCTAAGGAGTTGCATCCCCATTAATGCGGCCAGAGGGTTAGGTGAATGCATTAAGTGTGGAGGTGACAGCTTGCTCTGGGCTTGTCCCTTCTCAAAATTATCCTTAGTATGCCGAGGACGAAGAGGTCCTCGGCGTGGGTCTAAAAAAATCTCTCCCTAATTTAGCCTTGGATGGTCATCCTTCCTCGGCGTGGGCCTTGGGCCTACTACACAATGGGCTGAGGCTATCAGGCCCATGGGCCCCACAATAGCCCTCAAAACCCTGCTGCACGTTCCCTCGGACGGGGATGAGGGTTTTGATATCCACGGGCCTTCTAGACGAATCGCCCCACTTCGGTTCGTGCTAATGCTGGTGACTTTTCGACTGCCCGATGTACATTTTGGCATTTCAAGACTCAGTGTGTGCCCACATTAAATTTTGGCGGCACCACGTTTCCCACTTTCAACGGTGTGATGGTAATTGTTCGGTGGGATCCCCTGCTTTTATGGGCAGGCAGTTACATTTGGGGAACCTAGGAGGAGTATAAGTACCTATTTGAACCGCCTGGTTTCCTCGTTTTCGCGCTTACAACCATTGATACGTATGATTTGAATCTGGTTCAACTTGCACACTACCCTGAGGGGGGGGGGGGGGGGGGGGTGGCAAGAAATCCTCTAAACCTATGATTTTGCTAAGTTGTTTGTGTGCACAATTCATTCACTATGTTATGTATTTAATATTCAAATATGGCATATACTATTAATTACTGTGCTCATGCGTCAACCACCCTTAAAACATAAATAAAGGAAAATAATGTAATTAAGAATTATCCATAGAAAAGAACTTACAAGAACCAGCCCATACCGATTCCACAGCAAGGAAGACGTGTTTCCCTTATGGGTGTTCCCTCAACAACAGCATAACCTTGAACAACTTTAAACAAAAACATTTAAAAAAAAAAAAATCATAAGAAAGGAAGATTAAACCAAAAATGTAAATTTTTTCCCTCTTTCTGGTAAACTTTACAAATATTTTGTATAGCATTCATATGTAGTAGCCACTTCAATTTCAATATTGACGAGAACTTCAAGTACATAGCTATAAACATTCAAAATTTGCTACAGGCATGCACGTTAACGTCCTTGTTTAAACTCAAAATATAGGTATGCAGCAGATAGAAGGTAGATAGATAGACAAAGAGATGTCTAGAGATATCTCCTCAACAGTGTAGAAAATGGAGACTTACTGATAAAACCCATGGCAAAAAATGATCAATTTGCAAACGTTGCATCATTCTTAGTAGGATAATTACGGTCTCTTGATGTGAGGAATGAACGTGCAACATGTTAGAATGTTGTTTTGCACGGAGACTAGAATTAAATTACTTTCTAATGTTTAACCAATGGCCTAAGAGTCATAGGTATTTCATATTCAGAGGCATCACTTGTAACTTCCAAAAATATAATATGATAGAACTTCACTCAATGGCGTTTGCTCCAAACCAAGACACCAATCGGTTTTTGGGGCAGACAGGGTTCAAACCTCAAATCTCTCATTTGACGACAAGAGGTTTTACTAGTTAAGCTATCTAAAATTCACAACTAAAGAGAATTCATATTAGATACTTTAAAAGAAACATAATTAATCTCCATCAAGATCCATATTTCATAAGATCCTAGCTCTTCTATTACTATTTAGATTCCATCTAAATTAGTAACTCAACCAAATATATAATCAATAAAATGCAACCTAAGCTATAACATCAAAATATAAATACCACACTTGAATAGCCCAACCACAATCAATCAATCATAACCAATTCAACACAAAATTGGCACACTCATTTCCCTTAGAGTTACTATAATTTGCACTATAACCAATCATAATTCACAAAACAAACAAAATATTTTTAATCCAAAATGAATCAAAATTTTGAATTTTACCTTGACCGGTTTGGTATCCATAAGGAAGATGATGATGGTAACCTGGGGGAGGAACTGGCTGAGGGAAACCGACAACCGGCTGAGGCTGTGGCTGAGGCTGAGGGGCAGGAGGGTAGTAGTTGGCGACGCCTTGGAACGTGCCATAGTGGAGCTGGTTCTGCTGGTCGCCGGTCACTCCTCTGCCCTTGCCTTCTTCGCTCATTTCTCGATTAAATCGGATAGGAATTTTTTGAATTTTGGGGGTTAGGGTTTGAGAGACACACGTGAACGTGATCGTCGGCCTTCGTTTCTTCTCAGCTCAACTCCGCTGTGCCGTAACTAAATATTTTGACGCGGTAAAGAATAGGTATTTATATGCTTTTAGCTTTGAAAGGATTTAACCCAAGCCCACCAACCCGACTCGTTTTTGTGCTTGACTGTTTTGTTCGATTTGGTTGACTTTTCAGTTTTTTTTTTTTTTTTAGGGAGCAATATAAAAACCTATTATTGGTTAGAGAAATGTTACATACGCAATACTTCCATAATAAATTCTAAGTGGTAGGTTGTTATTAGTGACTTTTTCAACAAAAAAAAAAAAAATTGTTATTAGTGGAGAAAAAAGTAATTTTAGTGGTAAGTTTAAATTATAACTAATAACAACTTACTACCTATGATTTGTTATGAAAGTGTTATAAAAATATTGTAGACGTAGTGATTGGTTAGGTTTGTTAATCTATCTTGTATTAAAAAAAAAAAGTTTGTTAATCTATACTGTACTATTTAAGAGCTTCCCCTATTTGGACTGGATATTTTTTTTTTTTCCAAAATACTCATACAACGTATGTTTAAGTAAGGGTAAAACTTGAAGATAGTACTGTAAAAATATATTCTAACTCTCTACTAAAACATATCCTATAAAATAGGATTACTCTCCCACTAACCCACTTCTTCAAAACAACTATACATTTACTTTAAAAGAAAAAAAGAAAAACAAGTTAAACAAAAATAAAAAAAATAATCCACACTTTTATCTTCCTACCAAATTATTAACTTTTACCAAAAAAAAAAATAGAGGCTACTCTTTTTCAAAAAGTATTAATACCACTTTTATAAGAAATATAAAAAGTAGTCAAACAAATCTATTACTTTTTTCTATAAAAATTTTCCTAAAATGGTCAATTGACAAATTCCCTAAAGTTCAAAACATTATTAAAAGGTACGTCAGTGTCCAAGTCAAAAACAAACCTATACAAAATATAGAGTAATGCTACGGATACAATAATTTCACAACAAAGTCTAAGTGACAAATTATTATTAATTTTCACTTGAGCCCATCACTACATTATTATTATTATTATTATTATTATTATTTATCTTCCATTAAGAGTTTACTATCTAAAAAAAAAAGAGTTTACTATCTAAATTTTGTTGTGAAAATGTTGCCCCACAATTTTATTCCAAAATATTTGCAAGATTGCAAGTCACCATGACAATCCAAAAATTAGGAAAGATAGAAACGGAAAGTTCCCCATCTTGTTCCAAAAGAATGTGGTATTAAAAAAGGATGGACATGTATCATGTAAGATCTCCCTTTGAATTGACGATTGCCTTAATTAAATTAACCAGTCGGTCCGCTCCTCTGATAGCTTTCGTACATATACGCTTAGCGAGAGGTGCCATGCTTGCTTCATTAGACATTTCAATCAACAAGAGGGAAATTACTAGTCATTGAGTTTTACCAAAGAGACCGCCATAAGAGAGTATGTTGTAGTGAGTAAATCAGTAGAGCCTAGATTGAAGAACCTGATTTGTGAAGGTGATGCATCAAACGTGATTTTGCCTTTACAAAACTTCTCACCATAGCCTCATAGGTCCATTAAGCACGTTATTTTGGAAACTATAAAAATTCTCAAAGCTTTTGAATGTTGGTTTGTAGCGCATATCTATAAAGAAGCAAACTTCATAGCCCATAATATTATCAGGGAAAAATAGCTAAATGCACTTTAAAAATACGTAGCAAAACATCTATATTTTGGAACTCGATTTTACAAAATCAAGTTCTATGTAAAATTTGATATCCTCAAATCGAGTTCTATGTGTATTTCTACTTAAATTTTTAAAAAAAATTAAGAGACAAAATATGCATAGAACTCGACATGCTAAATACTTTGAAAATAGTGGTGTTTTGCTACACACTTTAAAAATAAAAGATATTTAGTCATTTTGCACAATATTATCAAGTGGGTTGTTTTTTTTTGTAATTTCTAGAGAATGACGAATGATACATGATAGGCTTAGGTGACAGTTAACTGAAAATATGGACGAATCATAATGACTTAACATCATTTTATTCGACAAACTAAACAAATGTGATAAACTTAAGTGCCACTTAACGAAAAATATGGACTGGGGGATTGCTAATGCAAACGAAATATAATTCCAAATGGTGAAATTCAAATTCTAAAACTTTAGAGTATAAAATCCAAAAACCCCTTGACATCAAAAGTATGTTTTGCACTTTAGAGCATTCATGTCTATCTATGTATAATAGAAAAGATGTAAAGTTTACACAGTTTTATCTAAAAATAACTCACATCAATCCATGTATAATTGTATAAATTTACATGGTTACTATATCAAACTTGTAAATTTATACTAACATTATTTATTTTGCATTGTTATTTATTCTTTCTTTACGTATCTCGATAATGAATGAAGAAAGTTGATGATGGTTGTTGTATGTTAAAAAAGATAAATAATTAAAAAAAACTCGAGAAAAATTAATATTTTAATGAAATGAAGTGCAAAATATATAATATGATGTGAGATTTTTTAAAAAGTAATTATGTAAAAAAAAAAAAAAAGTAGATTTTTATTCTAAAATAAACATGAATTTTTGCGCTATGCAAATGGTTGTAGCTAAACTCAACATTTTTAAAGTTTGGGGTTTAATTTATTATTTTTAAAAGTTTAGTTGTTCATCATTTACAACCCAAAAATATAGGGTTTATGTTTCTCAAAAAAAAAAAAAAATTTATATATATATATATAGGGTTTATACTTTAAAGAGAAAATATTCCCAACGATATAATATCTATGGTAAAGATAGAATCTAAAGATCAGTCAATCTGAGTGAGACAGAGAGAGAGACAGGGAGCTAGATTAATGAAAGTGCTTTAGCAGGTAACGTCCATGATCCATGTTCCTCTCTCTCCATTGAGAAGAATCCTAGTACTCCAGTCTACGGCACGTGAAACTGTCGAATTCCTTACTTATTAGCATTTTGCTAAGTACTAAAAAAAGTAAAAAAATACATCTTCTTCAGCAACTACTATTACAAAAGTACCTTACGAATCTCTCAATTCTGCTGACTCCACTCTCTGTCTCTGTCTCTGTCTCTCTCGCCTTTGTGGGAAAGGCCAAATCTGTTGCTGCTGCTGCTTCATATGCATAACAAACGTGTTCAGATCTTCTCTCACAAATCACAACACTGGTAAGCCTCTTTTCATTCATCATTGTATAAGGTTTTCTAAATTGTTTTAATTTTGATTTTTTTTTTCTTTCTGGGTATGTTAAATCTCTAAAGAATTTTCAAGTTTTGGAAATGACAAGTTGGGCTTTTTATGAGAGTTTGGAAGTCTTCAGTCTTCGCTACTTGTTTGATGAAATGTTTAGATAGCACAATTCAAGTAGATGGCAAGCACATTTGGGAAAATAACTAAGATTTAGTGTTCATTCAGAAGGATTGACAAATTAGGAGCACAGGATAGTTAGAACATGGACTTGTAGGAAGAATATTTGACTGAATAAGATTTTCTAAATTGTTTTTAAATTTGATTAGTTTTTTTTCTTTCTTTTTGGGTATGTTAAATCTCTTAAGAGTTTTTTGGTTTTGGAAATGACAAGTTGGGTTTTTGATGAGAGTTTGGAAGTCTTCACTACATGTTTGATGAAATGGTTAGCTAGCACAAGCCAAGCATCTGATTAGTGATTAGATGGCAAGCACATTTGGGCAAATAAATAAAATTTTGTGTTCATTCAGAAAGGTTTAAAAATTAGGAGCACAGGATAGGTAGAAGATGGACTTGTAGGAAGAATACATGACTGAATGAAGCTGTAGATGAGGGGGAGGCCTGTCTACCCACCCCTAGGGCAGGTTTTGAATTGCTGTTAGTGTGATCGGTTTGTTGATTGATTGAGGAGTGAGGATTTGGTGTGGTTTGCAACAATGTTATCGGAATTTTATATGTGTCAATTTAGCGCAGTTTGAAGTGGCATTCAGTTCAAAAAATAGTTTGATTTTAATTTTGTTCAAATGTATTCAAAATCATATTTTGTTTTAGTTGCTGAGTGAGGATTTTTTTTTTTTTTTTTTTTAAATTTTAATTTTAAAAAATGCATATGAAAATATCTACAATTGAGTTCTGATTAGCAATGATGCTTTGCTGTTAGGTTTTCTTTGCTGAATTTTTTGAATGGTTGTGTGATTGGTTTGTTGATTGATTGAGGAGTGAGTTTTTGGTTGCGAAAATAGTTATCAGAATTTAATATGAGTTAATTAAGGCAGTAAGAAGTGAAATTCAGCTTTACAATGGTTTGATTTTATCTTTGTGCAAATAATTCATTAATTGTTGTTCGTTTTAGTTGTTGAGGATTTTTTTTTTTTTTTGTTTTATCTTTGAAAATAACAATGATGCTATTGCTAAGTGTTATTATACATTTAGTGGCGCAAAAAGTGGTTATTGGTGTAATTAGTTCTGGTGAGGTATAAAGATGACGTCCTTTGTATATTTATGTATTATAGATACTTATAAATTATGATATATTGCTTTGAGAAATTCTCTGTATATTATTTTCCCCACCCTTAATGATTCTGATGTATTGATTCTTTTCAGTTCAATGCAGATAAGAGCCCATTTCAGCGGACTCATGCTGCTCAGGTACTGCATCTATGTTTCATGTAGGCAACCGCATTATCTACTTGCACTATAGGTATCATCTTTGTATTGTTTGCCTCTGTACGTTTTATTTGCACTGAATTTAAGTTATAAGGTGTAGAAAAATTGAATATATTCATGCTTAGGTTGTGAATTCTTACATATTCAAATTATCCTGGAGTATGATACCATAACCTCCCCAGAACTGTAGTTCATAGTGTGATATTGTGTAGTTCCTCAAACAACACAACCCACCCCCCCCCCCCCCCCAAAAAAAAGGAGATATAAGCAGGAAAAAATTAAAATAGGAAAAATACTGAAAATGTATGCACCTCACCTAAAGCTTTTTGACGGTAACCTCTATTGTATTTAAGAAGTAGGCGTTATCATACTTTTCCTATCTGACCTCCTACTACTGTTCAGTGTCAAATCATTTTCTGAAGACTGGGGTCAACCAGTCAGCCCTTCATGTCATTTGTTTCTTTATTTGATTCAGTATGCTGTGGTAACTTAGGTAATATATTTCATAGTCTTGCTGGCTTGACATGGTTTGAGTTCTTACTGTAGGTAGGAGGATACGATACATGATGGAATAGATACTTTATTTGACTATGATGATTTTTTTTTGTAGTGAACCTCATACATGTGGGTGTTTTCAGTGATTCCTTTACCTGACACTAACAGAGATTGAAAGCTTCAGTCATCTTCTCTGTTGGGATTGATCATGATCATTAGTTATTTGTTTTTAAAAATCTGCGACTTGATAGGTTATCATGGAAATTTAAGAAGATACATCTAAAAGTCTCCTCTTTTGCCAAATTGTGAAATTGATGTCTTGTAAAATATCCAAATCCAAAAACCAGTATAGAAATCTATCTTTTTCACTATTAAATTGTATTTAATAGTGGGTAAACATCTAAGCATACTGAATCAAATAAAGAAACTATAATGATTATACACACACACACACAAAACCCTGACCTCTTAAAAGTGTTTGATTTATATACAAACACTATTCTTAAGGTGTTGTACCACACAAACAATTTTTTGTTTACATGTCAGAAGACACGAACAAGGACAATTACTATTATTTTGCTTTTTGGATACGTTTTGATTTAATGACATCTTCATTTTGATCATAGCTATCACTGTTATGAATTTTTATGAAGCACAAGAGAATTATATAAAATGTTATGTTATTTTTAAACTTTGCATGACTAAATTATTATCACATTTTGTCCATTTATTATTGTTTCAAATTTTCTATTCAAAAAATTTTAGAAATTGAAAAATCTTGAGTAATTTTTTTTGAAGAGAAGATAGTAACTTGATATATTAGGAAATGTTGTGCACTAAATGCGCTGCATGAATTGTTGAACAGGGCTTGTTTTTCATTTTTTTGTACGTTGAATCTTAGTAAATGTAATTGAAGGAGGCACTCAAGCAAGGTCAAGTAGTGAATTTAACTAAATTTGCTTGCATGTGTTATGATTGGAAAACTTTGTGTGTCTAATGTTCAATGAATATTAGAAACATTGATTTATTGTGCGTTGAGTGTGCTTTTGCTAAGTAAAGAAATGTTAAGAGACTCTTATTTCATGAGAAAGAGCAGAGGGACCTAATTATATTATTCTTGGTTTTTTGTGGGGGGGGGGGGGGGGGGGGAGAGAGGAGATGGCTGGATGGGAGTGGCGGTGAGGGTTGTACATTTTTCTTGGAATAGGAAGTCCTTGGTCAGGGTTGTACATTTTTCTTGGAATAGGAAGTCCTTGGTCAGGGTTGTACATTTGTTGATTATGAAACTTTTCAATGTTGATCTAGATATATCCCATAAATATAATTTTCCATTGTTTAATTTCTTATGTGGTAGCTGCTTCACTATACTGCCAGGTTAATGATCAATGTTATGGTTTACTTAAGAAAAACAAAATGATCATTGTTATAGTATAGTTGAAACTAGATGTCAGGGCCTTTTACTTTGTCTGCATAACCTTTTTGATAAGTAAGTTTCTGCATAACCTTTTTTTCTTAAATTTTTATATGCAAGCAGTTTTACTCATGATGCTATTATCACTTTTGACATTGTTAGCTATTGCTTGACTTAGATTTTGTTTCATATATATCAAGGTTGAACAAATTTCTTCATTGAATACCTTATCATATATTCTTCTGGCATTTTATTTCAATCCCATTTATGCTCTTGTCCCTTGTATTTCTGGTGGAATCCATATTTATAAGTGGATGCCTCTGTGACCGTCTCCAATTTAGCAGATCTCTTGCACACACACTGATTGATGACTCTTGACTGAGAAACGCAAAATCATGTACCCATCTTTTGGTGATAGAAATTATCATCATCAGATTTTTGGGATCAATGTTATATGTATTTATGGCCATCTATTAGCATGAGATAAATGGGTTTTTTACAATCAAAAGATTTGCATTGGATTTTCATTTAGAGATCACCTACTGTTATAAGTAGTGGGTTTCTCTAATGCATATTTTCCATTTCCTGATATCCAGTAAAACAATTTTATGTAGAGTTTTGGCTCTTTGTGAGTAGATTTCTGTCTATATTGCTTTGCAAGTTGGTCATTTTTTGCTCTTTTGTTAACTTGCTCCTGTTGACTAGTATGAGCTATATTTATTTAGTTTTCTTCTAATATGTGATAGGCATGAAGCTGCTGTCTTTTCTGGAACCATTTGGTAGTAGATAAAGAGCTGTTTTTTAGACTGGCTCATTTGAAAACTATTGACAGAGTAAGTATCTAGACAAAACTAAAGCTGAAATACGAGGATGATGACATTTCCAAAGCGTTACTTGATTGTCATTTTAACCTTCATCAGCACATCTGTTTGCTACATAGAACGTGTTGGCTTCTCTATTGCATATACAATTGCTGCTGATGCTGCTAGGGTAAACCAATCAACTAAAGGAACTATACTTGCTACATTCTATTGTGGATATGCCTGTTCTCAGGTGCCTGGTGGATGGGCAGCTCAGAGAATTGGTGGAAGGAAGGTGCTCCTTATTTCTTTTGTGTTATGGTCATTGACTTGTGCATTAGTACCACTAGACCCCAATCAAGTCACAGTTTTAGTGATTGCCCGCTTACTTGTTGGTGTGGCACAAGGCTTCATCTTCCCCTCCATCCACACAGTTCTAGCACAGTGGGTTCCAGCCCACGAAAGATCCAGATCCGTTTCTTTAACAATGTCTGGGATGTACCTTGGTGCAGCTGCAGGAATGCTTTTCCTTCCAAGCTTAGTAAAGTATAGAGGACCCCAATCAGTATTTCTTGCTGAGGCGGCATTAGGTGCCATGTGGTGCATGCTTTGGTTCAACTATGCTAGTGACCCTCCTTGGTCTGAACATCCAAAAGCCACTGCTGCTGGTTTTGGCGAATCTTTATTGCCAGTTAAAGGAAACCAGAAAGTGAAAGTGGAGAACGGAGGAATTTCTGCCAGAACTGCCAACATACCATGGAAAAAAATTGTACTCAGCTTGCCAGTTTGGGCAATTGTGGTAAATAATTTCACCTTCCATTATGGTTTGTATGTGTTGATGAACTGGCTGCCAACATACTTTGAGAAAGGCCTGCAGCTTAGCCTTCAGGAGATGGGATCATCTAAAATGATGCCTTATTTTAACATGTTTATATTTTCAAATATTGGCGGGGTGGTTGCTGACCACTTAATCACCAAGAGAATCTTGTCAGTGACTGGAGTCAGGAAGTTGTTGAACACTGTAGGGTTCTTAGTTGCTTCTCTTGCATTGATAGCACTTCCTATCTTCAGAACTTCCAGTGGGGCTGTGTTTTGTTCTTCTGTGGCTCTTGGTTTCTTGGCACTAGGAAGAGCTGGGTTTGCAGTGAACCACATGGATATTGCTCCGAGATATGCAGGGATTGTTATGGGAGTTTCTAATACTGCAGGTACCTTTGCTGGCATTATTGGAGTTCATCTCACTGGTTGTCTTCTTGAAACTGCAAAAACTACTGATTCAGATCTTTCTAGTCCAGATAGCTGGAGATTAGTGTTTTACATACCAGGGTATCTATGCATATTTAGCAGTTTGGTGTTTTTATTGTTTTCCACAGGGGAGAGAATTTTTGACTGAGTTAATCTTGTTCCATGTCAAGATAAAATCTCACCAGTACTATGTTACGGTCAAGATTCAATTTACAAATATCTTCTGATGAGCCCTACAAATATCACGGGAGTTCGAAAATCGGCCTCTCCAATAAATTGGTTGTAAGGTTGCTTACCACGACTTCTCCCAGACCCTTACAAAAATGGGAGCTTTGTGCACTAGGTATGACCTTTGTTGACGAGTGTTATGAGGGTTGCCCAGCATATCATTCTTTTCCAGGAAGGGCGTAAGATGTCCAGCAGTCCATAAAAGAATTTAAATGGTAGTGTAGCCATAGGATAGAAAGATATTGAAAAATATTCTTTAATGTTCCAAATGTAAAGAATCTGTAACTTATTTGCTTGTTTTTTCAATCGCTATGCCATAATCGAGCAGGTTTTCATTTGGCTCATGAAACATTGTATCTTCATGACATGTTCAGGAATCAGGTGTAATTTATTGACTGCACAGAAAATAAGGTATCAGATCTCTGTGACTCTATTTCAAGGGGAGTTGTGCTAGGACCACCAAAAATGGCACAACTTTGTGTCACAACTCGTCATGTGGTGAGTTGTGACTAGTGAAGGAGTGTCTATGAGCCATGTGGGGACACACCTTCACCAATTACAACTTGCCACGTGGCAAGTTGTGACACAAGGTTGTGCCATTTTCCATGGTCTCAATATTTTCCATTTCAAGGGCTTGTTGCTCGTATGGTTCCGTATACCTTTTACCTTACTAGTTTCTAGAAGTTCGACTAAATTTAGTAGCAATTTCACTTACTCTAAAAATGGTTGAGTAGGTTAGTCAGTCACCTCATCAAAAAAAGAAAAGAAAAAGTTAGTCAGTCACAAGATCTGATCAATTGAGATTTACAAGGAAAGAAGAGAATTAATTATCAAAGAATCTTGCCTATATTCAAGTTACTCCAGATATTACTTGATTGGCAAACAATAGCCTAAAAGAATTCTTGATGCTTTGGGTAGGTAAATCAAAAGCAGGTTCATAGTACTATAGTATAACAAGAATGTATTTGATATTAAATGATAATGGTATCAAAATTCAAGAAGTGGGACAAATTTACAAAAAAAAAAAAATTACCCATTAAAAACGGCAAAACATGTATTAGTAAGTAGTTATTTTTGCACTTATATTTTTCATTTATTGAATTTTGACACGAATAATGTGGTATCTTTTGATACAAATTATTTTTTCCTAATAGAACACCTAATTAGAGGCATCATTCAATCCAATATGAAGAAAGTTCTACATCTTGCAAAATTAACTCTTATTGAACTTAACGTGTCTACAAAAAGAAACTTGAGATGTCATTTTTGATCACTTAAGCATAGGAAATTTCGAAGCCACCACCACGTGCCCTATCATCAAATTTTCCCTGTTTTGCAAGCATCGAATTTTTAAGATTTAAACCATTTCTTCAATAAAGATAAAGAAAAAAAAGAAGAAGGAGCCGTGCTTGAGTTAGAGTTAAATTCATATACGAACACTACTATTAGCCATTTGTCAAAGTCAAGCTCAAAGAACTTTCTTGTTCTATATCTTTCATTTTAAGAATATTCCGCACCTTCATGATTATTAGCGAACTTTGCTCCTAAATCATAATTACACGACAAGACATCCAAATAACACTGGTTTTCAAACCTCACCCACCTTCACTTTCTATTTGCCAAGCAAAAACAAAAGAGAAATTGTAGGGTCTGTTTTTGTAGCCCAAGCCCAAATGATATGGGTTAAAGGCCCAACGAACTCAGAACAATGAATTTGTAAAGAGTGGGCGAAAGAGCTGGGCTGGATATGAAGCACAAAACAGTTGGCTAGGTTACGTGCAGTGATGATAACATGAACATGAGCTAAAGTTTGAACAACTCCATGAATGAATGTCCGAAGAGATGTTTTATTAAGTGAGCAGTGATTACAACATTCAGAACTACAGTAGAGCCTTTCTCCCCCTTTCTCTCTCTTTTTTCCGGTCCCCCATTATCAGGGACCCTTCTTCTTTATATAGCATCCCTTCCTATCATCTCTATCGTCCACCTGTTCTTCATCCGCGCATCTACTCAAGTACATGTCACGTCATGTGTCTACTTTAGTTCTTTGTGAGTGGCGGTAGCTGAGGTTGCACTGTTCAGGGGTCTTCTCCACATAAATGCAGCCAGAAAAGCTGTTGCAGAGCATTAAATGCGGTGGTAGCAGCTTTTCCTTTAGATATTTTTTAGTTCTGATCATCTCCGGATCCACCCATGACCTATCATTACTGTTGGGATTGTTAGGAAGATTAGTCGGACCCTCCACACGTTTGTTTGATCAAGGCTCTTCGTAGCCGAGGAGCAAGACGTCTTCGGACTAGTGGTGACCTCTTCGGACGACACTCCCCCTCTGCTTCTGGGCTTCCTGCTTTAGATGGGCCGCCCCAACCACCTATTGATCATCGGAAAAACAATAGTCCTTAACAGGGGGTTCCGGGCCCATTAAGTAGCTTTGGGCTTTTTCCCCCCCACAGAAATTATATTTCTACAATATTTTCACAATATTTTTACAACAAATCTTAAATGGCAAATTGTTACTGTTTGTTATTGTTGGGACAAAAAAGTAATCTTGGTGTTAGGTTCAAATTTGAATTAATAACAACTAACCAATTATGATTTGTTGTAAAAATATTGTAAAAATGTTGTGGACGTAGCACATCTCAAAACAAAATGCCTCATATACAAAAATAAAATAAATATAAGTAGACAAAAAAGACACCCAAATATCCCACGGGATCTACTGCTTAAAAATTTTAAGACCGCACCAATTTTCATAAATATATTAAAAAAATTTAATTTAAAAAAAATGCTAAATTGTAAATTAAGTTTGAGAATATTTGAATTTTACACTCTAAAGTTTCAGAATTTAAATTTTATCCCCTCAAGTTTTATTTCATTTGTAGTTTTTGTAGCCTAAAAAATTTAAAATGGCATGGCATAAAAAAATGAGCATCGTTTGATTTGATGAACTAAATATGCGTGGCAAGCTTATGTGATACTTAATGAAAAATATGAATGGAGAGATTGTTGACGCAAATGAAATAAAACTTTAAAAAAGTAAAATTCTAATTCTAAAATTTCATGGTATAAAATTTAAATACTCTCAAGTATTAAAAAAATGGTAAACCAATAAAAGTAACAAATTAATAAACAACCCATCACAATCACAATTGATCGCTTAAAATAAATGTAAGAATAATTCCCTACTACTAGAACTAGAAGTAGAACATTTATTAAAGTTAGAAGTGTTAGGGTGCACGGCTGCGGGCTGCACCTAGAGTCCAGCCCACATGATATTAAAGCTCTTTAACGAGCTTGGTTTACAAGCAAGCTTTGTGGAGACTTCTATTTCAAGTGGAAAAAAAAAAACGTGACTCCAAGCTTCAAGACTCCTAATTCTAATAGCTGGCTTGCATGAATAAAACTCCTTTTACAAATTGAACTAGGGGTGTCTTTGTTAATATAAATTTCACATTGAGAGACTGAATATTAAAACACAGTTTGAAAGTTGATTAAAGAAAAAAAGATTAAGACACTGTGCAACATTGAGAGAAAAAAGAAAATATGATTTTTCTAAAATCTTACTACTAAATTTTGTGGTTAGGTTATATTTGTTCCTAGAAATATTATATTCTTTCAATTTATTGTGAATTCAAGTTTTAAATATAATTTGAGTGTTGTAATCTCTATTTTATTAGAGTGAATTGGTTAGAGTGAATTGAATTCTATCTTAGGCTGCATTCGGTTCAATGTAAAATATTTTTTGGAAAATATTTATTTTCTGGAAATGTTATTTTCGGAAAAGGAAAATATTTATAAGTGTTTGATAGTATTATTCAAATTTTCCTAGAAAATGTTTTCATGTGTTTGGATGCATTTGAAAATGCTATTTTCCTACTACTTTCTCACATTTTCTCAACTACCAAACAAATTTTATAATAGAAAATTTCAACATATAAACTTAAAAAAACAAAAATCACAATAACACCATTCGATCAAATCCACCATTCGGCCAAACTGAGAAAGCGAGGAAGAGAGATCGGTGGTGATGCGATCTCGGTGGGGTGCGATCGGTCTGGGGTGATGCGATCTTCGGTGGATCGATCTTTGGTGGTGATCTGAGTTCTGGGTTCGTCGGCGAAGTCGAAGATCGGTTCGTGGCGCGAAGGCGAAGTTGAAGGCTCGTGGGTTCGTCGGTTCGTGGCACCGGCGAAGTCAAAGGCTCGTGGGCGCCAACGATGGGCCATGGTGGTGGATCGGAGCTCGGTTTGGTTTGTTCTCTCTCTCTCTCTCTCTCTCTGCACGTATGAGGCTCTTTTCCAGAAATGATTTGAAGAGAAAATAGAATTGTAAAATCATTTCCAGGTCAAAGGAGTAAATTTCGGTCAACTAAAGCATATTTTCTGGAAAATTTTATTTTCCTTAGCTTCCAAACAGTGGGGTCAGGTGGTAAATAATTTCTACCACCAAAACAAATGGAGCCTTAATGTGATTTTTTATGGTTTCCATACCTTCTAATTTTTTGTTTTTTGGCTGTTGCTTGAGATTTATCCCACCAAGAAGATATTATGCTCAAAAGAAAAAAGAAAAGATATAGAAGAAATTGGAAGAGTCTTGTTACTCTCTTACAGGGCCCAAGTACGTTTGGTACGCTGTAATAGCTCCTGTAATAGAATAGCTATTCATGTGTAATATCAATTCGGTCATTTGGTTGCATCTTTATTACATAGATTAATTATTACATTGGAATAACTATTCTTTAAATTGAAGAATAGTCATTCCTCTTTAAAATGGATGTAATAGTTATTCCTTAGTGTATATAATAGGTTTTAAAATTAATATATTTCCAAAAATGTAAAATTTTCTTATACATCTTCTTTTACAAATTTTCCATATATAACAACCAAACTTATGAATAGTAATAATTATTCCATTACAATGTCTTTTATTCCCAGTAATAAAGATTACTATTCCTAATGTAATCTACATTCAGTGTACCAAACGTACCCTAAGTTCAGACAACTGTGTTCTTGAGCTGCCATCTAGCGTGCTTGCATGGACAGCCTATCCTAATTCGCTTTACAGTACCTCCAATCAAATAAGATAAGCACTAAACAATGTCTCATAAATTATTTTAAAAAAAATACAATGTCCAATAAACAAATATCCAAAATCTAACCATAGATTTGATGACAGAAAAGACTTTATCCTAGTATTAAATTTCAATTTGTGTTTAGATTCCCCACACCCACCCCAATTATCCACCAATCAATATTCCACACACTACACTTTTCCAAAGAATCTTAGCCGCCCATCCCTTCTACCTGTACAACAAACCCCACTCGAAAGAATACAACAAAAACAGACCATACATCTTTTGACCCTTCAACCCTTCAACCCTCGAGAAACGTGGCAAGCAAACAACAACAATTCCTTCCCAAGACGGCGTTTACATTTGGTAACAAGTAAAAAAAATAAACAAATAAATACACTGTTGCTCGTGAAGTTGACCCCTTAAAACTTCAAAAATTAAGCGCTTTTAGTTAATCAAGTTTTTGAAAGGAAAATTATTAATCCTTTCTCGTTAACTTTCGCGCTTCTTTTTTAAAATTTTAGAAACTAATACGGGTAAACTTTATGGAGTAACAGTGTACTTTGACGAGACACAAATGTTGACGAGAAACAAATGTACGAAGGGTATTTTAGAGATGTGGTCAATGCAAGGACAGCGTCGGATAGCGTGCGCACCGTCTAGAGAGTGAAACCAAGCAATCGTCCTTAGGACAAACGGTGGGGACATAGGTGATCTCATCACAGCCGTCGGATCTATGCCGCTTAAAATCCAACAACGTGGCGAACATCGCAATGAAGAGGACGAGGTGGTTAATAGCGTACCTCTGTCCCACGCACTGGTGGGCTCCAGCTCCGAACGCCAAGTAGTTCTTCTTATAAACCCGGTCCTCCTGTCTCTCCTCCGAAAACCGGTCCGGGTCGAACCGGTCCGGCTCGCTAAAACCTTGAAACGACGACTCGTACACAGACGGGAAAACAATGGTCCCCTTAGGAATCGTGTACGACTCGTTCAACTGAAAATCCTCTGCCGCTATGTGTGGGACCATAGGCGCCGGAGCTCTGTACCTCAGAACCTCACGCGCCACCGCGTGCGTGTACTTCATCTGCGCTAACTGGTCGCCGGTTATCAAAGAATCGGACTCCGGCAGCCATATCGACTCGACTTCTTCGCGCACTTTCGCCAAAACCGCCGGGTGCGAGTCGAGGAGAGTCACGGCCCAGAGGAGCGACGAAGTGGAAGCGTCCTGAGCAGCGAAGAGAAAGTCGAATAGGTAGCTTCCGATTTCGACGTCGCTGGTGTTTGGCGGCGCTGCGGCGGTTTCGCCGGATTCGGATAAAGCTGTTAACTCCTTCACAGTCTCTTGCATCCAGAAATCTATCAAGCACGTGGGTTCTTTCCCTTCCTTCATGTTCTCTCTGCTCTGTTGCACACAGACAGACAGTGTTTTGACTAAACGGTCAACGCCGAGCCTCGCGTTTCGAAACGCGGTACCGGGAAAATCAAAGGGCAGCTTCATGAGGCCAACATTGAAGAAGTTGTAATCGGCGTTAAACCTCTCGCGCGCCTCTGGAGCCAGATAAGGCCCAACGAACACAGTCTGCGAAGTTTCGAGGTTCATGTCACGAGCCAGAAATCTAAGCGGAATCGCTTTTCCCGAAGAAAGTCGATCCCATTTTTGCAGATGGTGGAGAATAGTTATCTGCTGGAGTGAAGTATAGGTGGAGAGAGCTTTGGGAGTGAAGTTGGGAACGATCCGACGGCGGAGATCTTTGTGATCTTGTCCCATCATGTATATGAGGTTGTGTTCGCCGAAGAGCTTTTTGCCGAAAGGGTGGCCCACAAGGTGAAAAGCATCGGGGCGCACATTGGAGAAGATCTTGTGGGAGAGGTCAGAGTCGCGGATGAAGAGAATGAACCTGCCGACGATGTAGTTGGCGGAGAAGCCAGCTGGGGATGACTTGGCGAGAGATGATTGGTGGTCCCAGAACTTTGTAGGGTGACGGACCAATGAGATTGCGTTGCCAAGAAATGGAAACACTAGAACTGGACCTGGGATGTTTTTTCTCTTCTTCAAGTAAGAGATCTGTTCGAAGAAAAGGAGGAAGACAACGAGGGTGAAGAGATACGGGGCTAGAAAGGTGAAAGTGGTTGTTGACAAGTTGATGGAATTCATGTTTTTTTGTTTGTTTGTTTTTGTTTTTGTTTTTGTTTTTAATGCTGGTTTATAAAGAAGGGTTTGTGTATTTATGGTATATGTGTGAGTGTGTTTGTATAAAGATTGGCGGACAAGTAGAGGCGTGCTTTTAGGTATTAAAAAAGGAGGAGGAGAAAGGTCAAGACTCAAATGATGGTGTGAAATGGAGAAGGAAACAAAAATATGTTGGTTCGTACTGAAATGGCGATGGATGGTACAGCCACAGGCAGCATTAATTCCTTTTCTGCAGGGACTTTGTTGTTTGACTGTACTGTCTGCACAAATAAGATTCAAAGAAAGAGAGAGAGTGAGACGGCAGAGATAGGTGAAGCGAGAGAGAGAGAGAGAGCTCGGTGATGGTGATGATGGATTAGAAATCCAACAGGAAAAGCCAGGAGAGTGACGGGATCGCTTTCGAACAAGCCTTACTTATAGCCGTAGTAGTTTAGTACAGCTAGAATTCTCTACCATCTTTTTTCTTTTTTTCTTTTTTTTTTAGGGCTTGGTTAATGTATTATTTATTTTATAAAATATTAAAAAATTACTTACTTTTTTTATTTTCTCGTATTTTAAAATAGTTTTACTAATATATATTTTTAAGAGAGACTTTTTTTACTTTTCTTCTCCATTCTTACAAATTTCTTTCTCTTTCTTTTTTTTAAATCCAAAACTCCGCAACTTTACTGGGTTGGCAATCTTAGACAGGCAAGTGGACTCGAAAGAGACTGGATGGCAGGCTTTTTTCTGATCATCTAGATTATGGGACGAGTTAATCCTAATTAAAGGCGAATCTTGTATAATTTTGATACAAAAGAAATTGTGAATTTCTTCAACAATAAGCCAAATTAGTTGCATTTTTACTATTTTACACTACACTATAGTAAAATATCAATTTTAAGAGCAATTATATTAGTTCTTGTAAAAAATTTTGTTTATTTTAGCATATAAACTTACGTTTTTTATGTTACATACTCATTTTTCACATTACACTATATTAAAATATCAATTATTCTTAATTTTTTAATTGTTTTTCTTTTCTCATATACAGCAACCACGGACAACTCTTTCTTTCTTTTTTTTTCTTTTTTTTTTTTCTAGTTAAGGGTGTTCGCAGTGTGATACGGTTCAGTTTTGGGCTATTTTTAGCACCGCACTTTGCGAAGCAATTTAACTAAAACCATAACTACATCACACCTTATTTTTGCGGTCACATGTGTGGTGCGGTGCAGTTTAGAGTTTAGCCAAAACCATAACTGCATCACATCTCATTTTTGTGATCAGATGTGCGATGCAGTGTATAAGATGTGATTTAAATGGTTTGAAGTCGGTATATTTTTCAAATTTTGGGCATTTCTTACCTAACCCAAAACTAATTTTTCCCTTTGTTTTGGGCTAAGTTTTAAACTATTGAGTTAGTTTTTCTTTATTTTTGGGTTGACTTTCCTAGTCAACACTTGTTAGGGTTATTAAACTATTAATAATATATTTAATATTAAAAATAAATAAATATATTAATATATAGAGAGAGTGCGGTGCGGTGCGATTATGCCATTTTGCGGGCGATTTTGGTACGGTTTTCATAGTTTGGTGAACACCCCTAATTCTAGTGATACTTAAACAAAGAATAAAAAACTAAATGTAAAGTGAATATTTTCAGTGTAAATTTATATAGTTATTATAACAATTTTGTAAATTTATACATTTTTAGTTTGACTGATGTAGGTGATTTTGGGGCTAAATGTGTAAAATTGATACATTTTTCTATTTTACAATGATTAATGCAAATGTTCAAAGGAGGGGTGTGGCTTGTGTCCAGTGGAAGTTTCCACTGGACACCTTGGATGGTGGACACGTGTCCACTCTTGGACACGTGTCCAAATCCGAACATGTCCAATGGAAATTTCCACTGGACATAAGCCGTGTCCTCCAAGGAGAAGGTATTTGAGGAAAATATATTTGATATCAAATTATACAATGTCAATGGTATTAAAATTCAATAAGTGAGAGATATGTTGTTAAAAAATAACCACCCTAATTAATAACAAATTAAATGAAATACACAAGTCAGTTGGTAGTTATTTTTATACACATTTTATTTATTGAAATTTGATACGGATTACTCATTTCATTTTTGATATAAAAAATACTTTTTACTAGTGAAGAAGCGAGGTAATCGATCTAATCAATCACAGAGTCAACTCTCCCCTTGATGTTTTTTATTTATTTATTTTTATTTTTTAAATACTTGTTTTAGCTTCTGATGCAAGACCATCCACTGAACTAATCTCGTCGTAAAGCAAGAGTTTCCTATTGAACTTTTCTCCTCAACTTCTAGTAATTAAAAAAGTTTATATTATATATATATATATATTTTTTTTTTTTTTTTTTTTTTTTTTTTTTTTTTTGGTTTTTGATAAGTACAATGAGGGGGACCGTTTGGTGTGTTAAACTACTTTGTTTTTCAATTGAAGAATATTTCTGTGCAAAAGCAATGGAAGTTTGCTCTGCTCTTGGATTTACTTACTGTCTATAGGTTATCAAAAAAATTACTTATTGTATATATGATAATACCGATTGATATGTGTACGTCAAGGTTTTGAAACCCGGACCGTTTATTGAACCGTAAAAAGCAGAGGTTCAAAGTTTTTAAAGTCGAACCGAAGTTGAACCGGAGTCAAACCGTGATGACGTCATAATTAATTTAATAATTATTTAAAACATAAAAAATTATATTAAATTTGTACAAATATTTAAAAAATTAACTAAAATAGTGCAATTAAATATAGAGATCTATTATTCCTTTATAGAAACAAAGAAATCTATCTTTCATATGTATTTTCTATATCATAATTCATAACTTTAAGAAATATTAAATCCTAGTATTTTTTATGTTGATTAATTAAATTTGTGATATTATCTAATAATATAATAATTAGAATAATATATATATATATATATATATATATAAAATGGTATTTGTGTAATTGTGTTGCATGTCCGCAACATGGCACTTATAAAATTACTAATGCAATAATTTTTTTAAGAAAAATGATATGTTTACAATATTTTCACAATATTTTTACAATAAATTCTAAGTGGTAGGTTGTTACTAATTATTATTATTGGAGCAAAAAATTAATCTTAGTGTTAGGTTCAAATTTGAATCAATAACAATTAACTACCTATGATTTATTGTAAAAATATTATAAAAATATTGCGAATATAACACTACTCTTTATTTAATGTAATGAACGGACGATATTTGTTTGCATTGCATGCAACGTGGCCTACTGGGATGATAAGAATCAACTATTTCCTTTAAAATAAAAACAAAACGTAAAAAGTTAAAAATTTCAACCACTTAGAAAGCAAAACGTGGAACTCCAATAAATTAGCCCACCCACCCCCACCTACTCCTTGACCACATCTCCTTCTTTACTTTTGGCCGCTGAAGCGGTGAAGTCATGTTTCATTATTTTATCTTCTCCTTTCTGTTCTTCTATGAGCTCTCTGTCTCAACTTTGGTCTTCGTCCTGGAGTAGCATACATCTGCTTGCTGGGTTTCTTCTCCACAATCAACAATTTTATCTTTCATCAGTGGTCTCTTTGTGTTTGTGTTATCAATCAAAAAGAGTTTCTTCTCTTGATTATCAAAAAAAAAAAGAAGCTCTCTGTCTCTCTCTGCAGCAGATTCAAAGATTGTGAATCAGTGAAGCTTAAGCACCTCCAAAAATAATCAGATCTCCTTCTGATCTTTGTTCTTCTTCGTGTTCTTTCATTTCTTTTTCATTTCTTCTAGATCTGATCATAACTTCATCCCGGTGTATCCAAAATTCATCGGAAAAGCTGAAGCAAAAAGAAACCGTCCGAACCTCAAAAATCGGTCACGGTTCTTAGAACCGCACGGTCCGACCACGGTTTGCACGGGTTCTTGCTTTTTTCAGCTAGAGCGGTTCTTGAAACTTTAAAAAACCGCAAAACTGAGAGGTTCGCCATTTTTTCGGTCGGACCGTACGGTCCGGTCTGGGTTTTAAAAACTATGGTGTACGTCGCGTAATCTACATGTTAATTATGTCAACTTCTTTTGGTTGATGACATATTGGATTATGAGAGCTCCTGAGAGACAGTTTTTATTCCTCTTCTCTTTATCAAGGGGTTATTCTAACTTAAAAGTGAGACATGTGGGTTAAAACTTAAACCGTTAATGTTTATTTATCATTTAGTTAAATTAAAATTGAATAAAAAAAAAAACAAATACATTCCAAGTAGTACTTGCTGCTTCCCAGACGGCAATATATTTTATTATTTGAAGGTGGTACCGTGGTAGTTGAATCCAAGTATCAAACCACAAGTTCATAACTCCATCATCATTATGCTAGGTGTCGTATTGACCATTTTATGTTATTATTATTTTTTTAAAATTACTCTTGTTGTGTCGTACTCGTATGCTTCTTGGCCATTCTATCGATTTACTAGGTTATATATATATATATATATATATATATTTTTTGGCTCTTCTACTTATTATATTAATAAAAAAATAAAAAATAAATTTGGCCATTCTATCGATTTACTAGGTTATATATATATATATATATATATATATTTTTTGGCTCTTCTACTTATTATATTAATAAAAAAATAAAAAATAAAAAAACTTGCGACACAAGTAACTTTTTTGTTTTAAAATTTTATAATGCACAAAACTGTAGTTGTTTTCCAATTACCTTTCTCTTTAAGTGACTTGAGGCTTGAGCCCTCTACGTAAATTCAGAAGTGCATTTCACAATTGACCTTGCTTGTTTTCTTTACCTTTTTTCAGCTTTCGTTCTTTCTCAGTTTCTCCTTCTTTTTATTTATTTTTTATTTTTTAATTTTAAGATGAATGATTTGTCTTATATACATTCACAATCTGATCCAGATGTGAGCGTAAGTGATAGCGTATTTTATTTTTTTAAATAAAAAGAAACAAAAATATGTAGACAAATTAATGCTGGTCCTACTTTTTAAATACAAGAAAAAGTAGAAGAGCCCAATTATCTTAAGACCCCAATTATTTCCCTAAAAAAGAAAAAGAAAAAGAAAAAGACCCCAATTAAATGCTTGAAAATGCTTACCACTCAGAACACTCAAATGGGGGAGAAAGGATACTGTGTTTCCGTATTACCGCATCAGCATTTTATTTGGTATTTCGTACCCAATAGATGATTGACAACTGGCGGGAGATTGAAAAAATTTCAGGGCAAAATTGTCATTCAATTCACTCTGACAACGCAAATGACAATTTTGCCCTGAAATTTTTTCAAACTCCCGCCAATTGTCAATCATCTATTGGGTACGAAATACCAAATAGGATGCTGATGTGGTAATACGAAAACACAGTATCCTTTCTCCAAATGGGGAGTCATTTGACAGATTATTGTTTACAAGTAAATTAGTTGGTAGAATGTAGCAGGTATAAATATAAGTTATTTGGCGGAATAAGAAAAACTCCCGCTAGTTGTCAATCATCTATTGGATACGAAATACCAAATAGGATGCTGATGTGGTAATACGGAAACACAGTATCCTTTCTCATTTGGAGAAAGGATACTATGTTTCTGTATTACTGCATCAGCATCCTATTTGGTATTTTGTATCCAATAGATGATTGACAACTGGCGGGAGTTTGAAAAAATTTCAGGGCAAAATTGTCATTCAATTCACTCTGACAACGCAAATGACAATTTTGCCCTGAAATTTTTTCAAACTCCGCCAGTTGTCAATCATCTATTGGATACGAAATACCAAATAGGATGCTGATGTGGTAATACGGAAACACAGTATCCTTTCTCCAAATGGGGAGTCATTTGACAGATTATTGTTTACAAGGAAATTAGTTGGCAGAATGTAGCAGGTATAAATATAAGTTTTTTGGCGGAATAAGAAAAGTGGCAGCTCCAAAAACCTTTTTTAGGGACTCAATAGTGTATGTAGGGTCACGTTTTGCTGCCCAAGCCCAACAAATATGAGATATTGGCCCAACGAGCTCAGTACAATAAATTTATATAGAATGGGTCAAAGAGCTAGGCCCTTTATGAATTTAACAACGGTTAGTATGGGTTTAAAAAATGACCAAGTAAGAAACAAGGCTTGTAAAATTGAATGAATTCTTTGTTCGAGGAGGCCAGTTATGATATAAATCAATAAAACCGATTACAAATGTAGTTTTAATTGCTACAATAGTCTTTTCTCAATTTTTTTCGATCTCCCTCTCATACAGTGTCTCTCCAATTATATAGTTCCTTTTGGTCCCCTCTTGATCCTACACTTATTGATCATTTAAACCCTCACTTGAGTACATGTCTCATCAAACATCTTCTTTAGTTTTTTGTAAGTGGTGGTAGATAGGACAACACTGTTCAAGGGTCTTTTCCACATAAATGTGGTCAGAAAAGTAGATATGGTGCATTTAATGCAATGGTAGCAGCTTTTCCTTAAATATTTCTGAGTTCTTATCATTCTGATATGTATATGATGCACATCCTTATCGTGGGAGCCTTTTGGAGGGTCACCTAGATTGTTGAAATGCAGATTTAAACTGTATTCATCATGTCCGAGGAGGATCCACTCCTCGAACCATCCTTAACCCGTTTCTTTCTTACGAGACTTCAAACTTGGAACCCCTCACAACTATTTTCCCCTCCTCGGACATACCAACGTCCTTGGATAAGGGCCAAGGCCCAATATATAATTTTGGGCCTTTATCCCTACAGTGTAGAAGCTAGGAATTTATATAATATATTAATAGTTTAAAGATTGGTAAGACTACAACATTGAATGTATCAATAAATATAATTAAATAGCTAATCATATACTTTTGTCAAATTAATCAGAATTTAGTATATTTATATGTAATATCAATTAAATAAAAGTATATGATAAAGATGAATAGTAACACACCTAGGAGTAGGACTAGGAGTAAATACAAACCTAAGAATAAAAAATAGTAACTAATATAAGTTTTTACTTTTGAAATGTATGACTTTTTAAGCATATATGTGGTCATTCTTTTGGAATTTGAGCAAGCACTAAAAGTCTTCTTGGGTTTGGAAATTCGTAGAGTGCTTATCAAACTATTTGATTAGACATTAAAAAAAAAAAAAAAAAAAAGAAGAAGAGAATAAAGAGAATAAGGAAAAAATCACATACGTAGATACAAATTAGTTACTTGTACAAGTGGTGTAATTTTTTGCTTTTTTATTTTTGCTAAAAGTGGTGTAATTTTGGCTAATGAAGAAGAAAGTGTAAGGAAAAACAGTTTCATTCCGCCTTCAACGACAAATAAGCCAAAGTCCAGAGAGAAGGTTTATTTATTTATTTCTTTTAACGAATGAGTAATTTTAAGAGTAGTGCTACGAACACAACACTTTCATGATAAAATCTAACTGGCAAATTGTTGAAAGTATATAATAAAAAATATGTCAGTTGTGGATCTAGATGAAAACTAGTTACAACTTACTACTTAACTTTTATTGTAAAATTATTATGGAAATATTGTGAAAGTATCACTAAGATAATTATATTAAAGCTTATTTCAGCTAGGTTTAAACAAAATTTTGGGTCAAAGTGTTCAAATTTTTATTTTAGGGGGTCAAAGCAATTTTTTTAAATATTTTATATATAATTTTTTTTGGCCAGGTCAAGGGTTCATTTGAATCCCTGAGCTGGTTGTAGTGCCGCCCATGAAAATAATTCATAAAAATAATAATAATAGGAGTAACATTCATCATTTTGAAAATACAAATGAGTGTCAAGTTCTAACATTCGAAGTGTAATTAGCTTTAGGAATGTTGAATTGAACAAAGTTTCTTTTCAAGCTAGTTTGGAGAGAAACTCTGTAAACTTCCCATATATCTCTTTTTTGGGGTGTGAATTTTGAAAATCTAACTATTGTGAAAACTCGGATTTGTGCTAAAACACAAGAGCTTTTTTAGACTCCAAAAAAATAAATAAATAAATAATGCCTAGATTGCTTTTACTCTAACTTATTAAAGTGTGGAAATAAGAGTAAATGTGTGCAATGAACCGATGCTACTTTAGTACATAAACATGAACAATAAATAATAAAAGTAAAGCACAAGAGTAAGGGAAGAGAGATGCAAACACAAGATAACACCAAGATGTGTTATCATAAAGGAAACTAAAGAATTCAGCGAAAAACCTCTTTACAACCCTCAAAGTCGAAATTGATCTACTAGAGAATAAAGTTGGAGTACACGAAGAAAAAAAAACCCTCCAAGCCTAATCTGCCCAATGTACTTGAACCATCCAATTTCCTGCTACCAATGGACTTTTCAAAGTCATGTCTTTTCTAGCTTTTCGGATCCCGCAATACGCCTGATTGCATCGACCAAGCCTTACTGGCTTCTTTTGGCAAATTCCCAAAGCTTCCCAAGTTCTAAAACACTCTCTACACTTTGAAAAATGGTGGGTTGTGTTTGGGTACAAATATCCTCTCAAAGCATGACAATGGGAGAGGGAAAGAGAAGAGGCTAAATGTTTTCTCACTAAGGGTGAGTAACTCTCTCTCTTTAAAAGATGGGTGTGTTGTATTGTAGAAAACCTATCTAGGGTTTTTCTCTCTAAATAGTCTCTCATACTTTTGTGGGTAATAAAGGTATATATAGTATGGGTGAAGGGTAAGAAAATCACACTTAAAATCCTCCAGGTAGAATGTATTGCGAGTATCTCGCAAGTTAGCCCTTCTCGCGAGACACTCGCGAAACTGACAGCCTGGCACAACTCTTCAGCTTCCAGCATGTGCTTCTCACGTGGCTCTTTTGTGGGCAGGCTTATCGCTAGACACTCGCGAAATTCACTTGTTTATCCAATACATGCTCGATTCTTCACCAACTTAATATTAAACCTAATACAATAAAATCCCACAGAATACAAGGAACAAAATTAAAGCAATTACAACACTTTTTGTCATGGAATAAAGCTAACATAAAACATAGTTATAAATCACAACTTTACACATTGAATTTCACATTTCTTATATTCTTAACATGCATATCAAATTTTATTCAAATCGGATGTTATTTATTATTCGATCAATAGACTTATTTTTTATACACAATTTTATATCATAAAAACTTGAAATTTTAATATTTGTTTGATAACATAACAATTGATCTTTGATTTTCTTGAAATTTTGCAAGCATGAAGGATATAATAAGAACATACAATCCAACGATTAGATTTTCAAAATTCGCATTCAATGTAAAAATATATAAGGATTTTGAATGGCTTCTCTTTAAACAAATATGGAGAGAAACTTTATTTGTTGAATTGTAGAGTTTTAATTTGGTATTAAGAATTTCGAATTGTACCTCTATGCTATCCTGCATGTAATTGTTCGTGCTCTACCTGTGACATGCTGTTGAGCATAGCTGTATCATGCTACTAAGCAAAAATGTTAGATTTACCATTTTGTCATAATTTGCCAAACTGGTGAATTGTGAATGGTGGATTAGAAGTGGTGAGTTCATATGAGTCCTCCAATCAAAACTCAAAACTCGTCAAGTAGACAAGTTGAAACAAAATTGTGATTTTAGTTGTGGTCTTAGCATTATTTGCTTTTGAGACTAGTTGATTTGACAATCTGCAAGCTTTTTCTTTTCTTTTCTTTTTTTCTCTCTCTATTCTTTTTTTTTTTTAAAACTTGCCTGCCTTTGTTCCACTAATTAGTTTTATCCATGGACGGAGCTATCATTGGACTATGGGGGCAATGCTCCCCTCCCCCTATTTAAAAAAAAAATATATATATATATATTATTATATTATTATATATGTGTGTGTGTGTGTGTGTGTGTGTGTGTGTGTTACTAATTTTAGCAATGTTTTTCTATAAAATTACATTTTGTTTCTCTTAAAATATCATTGATTCTTTTTAAGTGTAATGCTATACTCACAAACTTTTTTAAAACATTTTTACAAATTGTTTTGGTAGCAAATTCTTATTGGTTCGCATAATGGGTCCACCACTCACATCATTTTTTTTTACTGACTAGTAACCCTTATCATAAACGTAATTTATTAAAAAAAAAAAAAAAAAAGCTTGTAACTCTAGCATTTTCCTCATTTTAGTGACCATAAAAAAATATAAATCTAAAATCTAAAACAAAATATACAAGCCCAAAAAAAATAGTTCAACAACAAAATTAATTATTAATAGTAAAACTTAAAAAAATTAAGCTCAAGTAACCTATTTTATCCAAAATAAACAACCCTGCTCTTTAAAAAATTCTAAACAAAAATAATTTTGTTCTTACCCACCAAAAAAAAAAAAAAAACTCAGTAGCTAAGTAGTAGCAAATTAAGAGATTGAAACTGCAGCAAACAGCCAACAGCCCAACAGTAAACCCCCCCGCCCCCCACAACAAGTCAAAATTCTAGCTTTGTCCCTGGTTTTATCAACTTGGAAATTACGGTTTTTCTAAAACCAAATTATAGTCTTTTTTCCAATCAAATGCATAACCAATTTTGAATCTTTGAGAATAATTATCATAATCTTAAAATAAAGTTGTGATGTGACAAATTTGATTTTGAATCAATTTCAACTTTTGGGTTTCTATTTTTAGCTATTCACCTCCTACAAATTTAATCATTTCAAAAGAACGAGTCTCTACAAAATTAGCAGAAAAAAAGCCCAAATTACAGTCTTTTCCAATCAGTGTATGGCCAATTTTGAATCTTAGAGAAAGTCTATTCGAATGTTAAAATTAGAGTTGTGATGTAACAAATTTGATTTTGAATCGAAATTTTTACTTTCTAGGTTCTGTTTTTCAGTTATTCACCTCCTAGAAATTCAATAGATTCAGAAGAACGAGTCTCTACAAAATGGTCATGTACATCTCACATTTTTGAGCAAATCTTTATTTGTTGTTTATCTCACACAAAAAATAAAAAATAAAAAATAAATTGCATTTTTAAGTGTTTCTTTTTGTGGTAAATTGTTTTGACCTCTTGAGTTTTTTTGTTAGTATTACATTCAACTATCCACTAGATTGAAATAAGACACTTATCTCTCCTAAATTGTAAATTATTTACAATAACCTCCCCTTGAATAATTGAAAAAAAAATTTAAGAAAATTTTGAATTTCCTATTTTACCCTCCACTTAAACTTTCTTCATATCCCATATAAAAAGATATTTGGGTTTTTTTTTTTAAGCTTTTTTTTTTTTGGGAATTTTAAAAACATTTTTTGAGCATTTCAAATGAAATTAGTGTAAATAGTTTGCATTTTATGAAAGGTAAGTGTCTTATAAACTTGAGGGAAGGTGAGTACAATAACAAAAAAAACCTCAGAGGAAGAGTGTATATATATATATATATATATAAGCTTTCGTTTATTTTAGGGATGCATTTAACATGAATATTGAATATCTTTTTTTTTCCTCCTTACTTTGATTTTTGTGTATGATATGTTTAAAACCAGATGTAAGTTTAGAGCATGGATTTCTGTTCCAAAAATTTAATAAACTATAGAAATAAGAGGAAGATTTAAGTGCAATACTTGGGTGCTGTTCTTTAGGTTTTCTTTTTAAGATTATGTCATATGGATTTTTTCTCATGAAATTGAAGTATATTTTTTAGTTAAATAGCCACATGGTTAAATCTTAAGAGTAGAACCTAAAAAACAGCACCTAAGGTACCATACCTAAGTTTTGTCCTAAAAATAATATATTTATTATTTTAATAAATTTCCTTTCTTCTTTCTTACTTTTGTTGGTCTATTTTGCATATTCAAATTCGATGTAAGATGCTTTAATAAGCTATGGCATTTTTTTATGTTTTAAATTTTTGTTGAAAATACTATATAATCTAATATGACAATAATTTTTTTTAAATCCATAAAAGAGTATCTTTCAAAGTAGGTAAGGGTAATGTATTGTTGACTTGAAATGTGAAAAATGTGCATTTAGTGTGAGTTTGAAAAGCGCGTTTTGCGCGTTTTTTAGTGGCTATGTTTTTTTAGTAGATTTTGTGCACTATTTAGGAATCCCCTAAATACTTTTTTTAGCAAAAACAATTTTAAAACTGGGTCCCATAGCACTATTCACACATTTAAAAGTTATTTTGTTACATTGTTTTTAGTTTTTAATTTTCAATTTTTAGCAATAAGTAGTATCCAAATAGACTCTTAAAATTTGAACAATGAAAAATATCCAGTCAACCATAATCACAGTATGAAAAGCCATACACACTAATAATTATAGTCATTCTTGTGCTAACCTAAAATTCTAACTTTTTTTTTTTTGATAAACCTTAAACTCACATGCCACAACCAAAACTGCATGCAGCAGTTAGTTGCATGAAGCAAGTTATAAGGCAGGAAACATACACACGCACCCAATGTAGGACAACGCCCAATGACTTTTTCGATAAACCTTAAACTCATACACCATAGTTTTTTCGAAAAAGTTGTGGTAACATATTATTGACTTTAGCATGGCTTGATACATGTTGCTCTCTTACCCAAAATCTATCAATATTTTTCTCCCTATAATTATTGATGTAATTTACTGTGATTGGTCAATAATAAAATAATAATATTTTTTTTTTCAAAATGGATAAATGGTGACTGAGGGAGTTCAAATCACATGCATGAAACATCACAAATTATGTCACTAAAATAGTGTCAATACAATTAATTTGTGTAGAAATGATATTATTTCAACAATAATTTATCACCTTAATAAGTTATTATTTATGAAAAATATTGTGAAACTTTTTTTGTCTCTAACTTAAAAAGATATAGCCTACATGTGCTATGTTATTTTCTCTTTTTAAGTGATAGAACAGTGACAATGACAATCAAATATTGTTTAGGAAGTTTTAGGTGTATTAAACTTGGTTCTAACAATGCACTTTTCAGGCTATTTATTTAATTTCCTTGGATACTTATATATTTTTCTTCAATTTATTGTAATTTTTTCTTAATTTATACTATTTAATGTGTTGATATTTAGGATAGGAAAGAGTGCAAAGTTACATGATATGTCAATTGAAAAGATAATTTAGTTTTTTGAGTGATTGATTGGAATGATAGTGTCTTAAAATGATCCTTGATTGGTGTATTGTTTTGTTGTTTATGGGTCAAATAGTTGTTATACATACACTAGTTTGTATCATGAGTGGTAAATGAATAGTATCAAAATAAAAATTCAAACATTAATGTGGTTAAAGTTGCAGTAAAACAAACATTATTGCATAACACTTGTATGCTTATATATATAATTCGGTTTCTTATATAAAACTAATAACTTATTGAGCTTTCAACTACTCAATTGATATATGTCCACACACACGCACACACAATAATTGTGATATGAGTTTCATAAAATTTCATTTTGGTTCTAGAAAAAATTCCCGCAAGAAAAGATTTTTGGTTTCGTACTAAACCCTGCATATATACTTTGTTTTGTTAATAATTCGTACTTTGTATTGAAAAGAGATTTTGTGTTTGTATACATGGCGGATCCACATGAAGCCCAAGGGCTTCAAATGAACCCCTGAACTGGTTCATAAAAAATATTATAATATATATATATATATATTTTTTTTTTTTTTAATTTGTTCTAAAATTTGGAAAAAAAAAATAGCACAACAACAAAAATATAAATTTGTTAATGTTAATCTTAAACACAATTCAATGTGTACGTGCTAAGATATAAGGGTTTTTATTAATGTGAGCAATGCTCATTCAAGATAAGTCACTTATTCAATTGATATATGTCCACTTACACATGCACGCAATATTTGCGATATTAGTTTCATAAAATTTCATTTTGGTTCTAGAAAAAAATTCTGCAAGAAAATATTTTTGGTTTTATCCTAAACCCTACATACTTTGTTTTGTTAATAGTTTGTACTTTGTATTGAAAATAGTTTTTGTGTGTGTATGTGTGTAAAGGAGCTTTGTTGATGAACATTGTTTACCAAAAATAGTTGAATCAAATGAAAATGTTAAACACAATTTCATGCGTACATGTTAAGACAAAGATTTTATTAATGTAAGCAATGCTCATTTAAGATACGTGTATAACTTGATTAGAATCCATTCTTAGGAAAAAAACCTTTACCTTCAAAGTTTCCAACCATGACACCTTTTATGGTTAACCCAATACTCATACTCAAGGGAATATGATGTCTTTTCATAATTTTGGCTGCACCTAAATTATATATTTAGGCCATCTACATAACATTAATGGGGATCAAGCTAATTTGCTATTTTTTTTAAGGGTATGTTTGGATAGAACTTATTTTGTTGAAATTGAAAACTGAAAACTGAAAATACTGTAGTAAAATAATTTTTAAATGTGTGAATAGTACCGTGTGACTCATTTTTAATGAAAAAGTGGTTGAAAAATGATATTTGTGGATCCGTGAACAGTGCACAGATGCACTGTTTATGGTTGAAAAGTCAACATTTGCGGCTGTTAAAAAAAAGGGACGCAGGAAACGCAAAATGCAGAAAATGTCCTATCCAAACCACACCTAAGGTGTTGGTGAATCTTATTGTGATTGAATTTAATTTTTAAGTCCATAAAAATTTACTAAGATAGAGGTAGTTTAATTTTGAACATGATGTTCATTTTAAGTATCCCAAATTATTTGTCTTAACAAATTTCACATATTTTTTGTCTCATTTTGAGATTAGGCAATTCATCTTTAACAAAAACTTTAGCTTGAATAGGAGGCTCATTTTAATTAGATCTCAAATTCAATTAGTTTAGAATTCGTGAGCAAAAGGGTTGTTTAAGAATTAAGGATTATAAACTTCATGAATTTAATTGGTATGGGGCAAACACTAGTGAATGTATTGGTCCATTTAAAAAAACATTAATTTGGTGGTTCTTTCAATATACTCAAATATTGCTAAACAATAATAATTGTCAAACACCTTATAACTCAACTAGTATTTTTTGTTGTTTTCAATGATCAAGTTAAGGATTCAAATCTCACTTTCTCAACTATTGGAGAGAAATAGTTGAGAAAACTATTGGATTTAAAATATTTTTTTTTTTTTTTTAAAAAAAAAAAAAAAAAAAAAAAAAAAAAAAAACCTGAACATTAACAAATCCTTCGAATGCTCAAGATCCACCTGTGTGGACAACAAATACATGAAGCATCCCACAAAAACTTCATGACTCAATTTCAAGTTGCTTAAAAAAAAATCCTTGAGAACTAAAAATTTAGCTATATAATCGAAACTTTAAGAGGAGTTTAGAAGCCCCTTTAACAAAATTTGGAGTTGAAATATATAAATATTTGTATATCTTAAGGAGAGTTGGAAACTCTTTCTAAATTGTTTTTTGGAATATTAAAATCTAAGACTCTTTACTATTTAACGTAAGTTATCACAGTGCTTCATCTACATCATATGAAATACCATAAGGGGAAAATAGCAATTATATGGACCCGATTTAAAAAATACTCTTCTCCATCATTCTTCAATCTAACCAATTAAAAAAAAATTTCCTTACAAACAATCATAGCAAATATTCAATTCAAGTATGTCGTTTAAACTAAAAAAGTAATCAATTTATGACACATTCCATTCTAATCCAGATGATTCAAAACTAAGGCCAACCCACGCATTCATGCCTTCATCCCTGACGAGTGACGACATTTCCATCACCTACCCATGGCTTTCAATTAAAGACTCATTTAAACACTCCAAAACCATTTAATTTCCTAAAAATTTTTATTGATTAAACAAATTTGAATTTAAAAAAAAAAAAAAAAAAAACAAACAAACAAACAAACCAAATACATAATCAAACATATTTTCCTTTCCCCCCTTAAATGGTTTATCAATCTTTTTGTTCATTTCTCTAACTTCGTTAATCCTGAGATACACTGCCTAATCTCGGACCAGGACCATTTTGGCAATAATCTCGAGGAGGCAAGGATGGCAAAGAGTTAACTTTGGATTTAGAACATGTCGCGTCACAGCATTGGCCATGGTATTGAATTCCAAAAATCCCATCATTTAGACACATTGAGATCCCAATGCAAAACCAATATCCCTTCGAGAGGGCTGTTATCCAAAGTTTAAAAGTTGATTTTGTAAAATAATGGGTCAAAATAGATAAAGTACATTTTGGTGTGAGAAAATAAAATAAAATTTGGGATGGCACAGCTAACGATGCTAGTGCTCTAAACGGTGCACCCATGCCCAAAGTTAATTTTGGAACTTGACCCTTGAATGGTATTACACCGAAGATATTGCACCAAGTCTCAATCCTAGACAATCCAAGTGTTGGGGCCGAACGATAGGTTATGTTGTCAGATATTTATGATTTTTTTTGTTTTGTTTAATTTACAAGCTAATTACAGAGTCACCTAATAGCTGTTAAAGCCCATTTTGAGAATGAATAGACATTTCTAGGTAATAGTTATTAGTAAATCAAAATATAGCAAATTTCAAGCTAATTAAACTTTTTAAAGTCATTTCTACGAACATAACAAAATCTCACAACATTTTCACAATCAACCCATGCAGGTCAAAATAAAATAAAATAATGTTATTAACTTATAACCGAACCCACCACAACACAAAACAAGGGTATTAATGTATTATGAAAATGATCTGAGATTTTGTTGCCCCTGTAGACTTTCTCCACTTCTTTATCACCCAGAGCACAAAAACTACATGAGCAGGATACGCAACAGCATAAAATATAAATAATGCCTTACGAAAAGCTAGAAGTCATAATTTTAGCCAAGTCTTATAAAATTTGTTTTCAAACAACTCAAAATAAATCTTTCGCAAGTCACATAGAAAAGTACAAATTAGTTTCAAAATTGGGTAGTAATTGTATCTAATTTCCAATGTCCCAAAGCTCATTTGGAAATCACAACCATTGCAGGAGCAAAAACACCTGATAAGAAAAGCAAGCTCACAGCCTTCTTCCTCTTCTACCACCCTTTCTACGAGTGCTATCGCTAGGAATTGGAGTGACATCCTCTGAGACAAGTTAAATTATAAATCAAATCACCGATAACACATAGTAGGAAAAAAAAAAAAAAAAAAAACAAAACAAAGTCAACCTTAAAATGCAATGCATAATAGACATGCACTCCTAATGTCATTTCTTCAAATGGCTCCAAAAATCATACGTAAATTATATCCTTTAACAAATGCGAATTTTCCAGCTGCTTCTAAGGCAGGAAAATTTATAAATAATAATAAATAAATAAATAAAACGTTCAGGGTTCAAATTCCTCACCCCTTTCTTGCTCTAATTAGTTGCTTTGTTTACCATCATCATAGTAGCAAAACAAATTTGGGGGCAATGACTTCTTCCTTTAACATATTTTTCTTATGTGCCAAACTTCAGCTATTAATCAAGGGTCCTCTACCCTTCTGAGCCATTGGCCTGTTTAATGGCAAGGCCTTTTAGCGTTTAAGTGGTTATTATTTTCAAATTCCAAAAAGTTTTTGGGCTCAACAAACTGCTCATGAGCTAGCCTATATTAAACCAAGCTTGAGTCTCAGATTTTAAAGCTTGAAACAAGCTTGATTAGACATCTTGTATAATTTTTAGCAACCTAGGCTTAAGCAACACGCAACTTGTGTCATTCGCAACCCTAGCACCAATAACCACATTGTAAAATAATTAGTACTAAAACCTACGCAATACCCATTTCCAAACAAACTTCTCAAATCAACCATCTAGGGTTTTTTTTGGTATAACTGTAAGGGCAGTATTTATATATACATAGTAAGTTCCTGGCCAATCTCTTGGGTGAAATATCTGGGGTGACTTGCATTCCGGAAAAAATAGTTTTCACTAATCTGTCTACATGATGTGTGGTAAAGAAACGGTTATCTACATAGGTAAACAATAAAATTGTGAAATTTTCCTTCTATGGAATTAGACCTTTACCTATACGTCCAATTTTCATTCCAGAACGAGCAAGTGCACGGAGAGCAGACTGTGCCCAGGACCAGGTGTTTTGGTCTTGTTCCCACCAGTAGCCCGGAGCTTGATATGCAAGGCAGTGATGCCAAGTTCCTGCATTATGAAAATTGAAACTTAGCAAAATAAATTCGTAAGAGAAAATATGACAATGCTATTTTCACATGATGAACAATTACTATAGACACCAAGTGCCAACAAAAAAAATTATGTTCTAATGGCCCATAGAGCAAATAAATATTTGAATTTTCAAATCAAACTGAAAAGGGAACATCTTAGCCAAAATAATAATAAATAAATGAGCCCTTTATAGAAACATTAAAAGTCCATTAAGCACTCATTTCCAAAACTAAAGCAAACTAATCAGCGTAGGTTTCAGATTAGAAAATCAGTTGAAGAGGACTCTATAGAAAGCAGATAAAGACCTTGCATCTCTGAGAAACATCCTGTGCTGCAAGCATGGCAGCATATGGTGAAGACTCATCTCTGTCAGCTTTCACCTTCATCCCACCTGTATTTGAAAAAAAAAAGATTATATAGCAAGCTACAAAGCAGTTTTTCAATCCACACAATGCAAACAATAAAATATTTCCAGTCATTCTTGGATTCTACTACAGGAATGAAGGTTGCCAGATTCTCTTAAACATACTGATGAGATATTGATATGGCAAGTCAGCAAAGTTTGGGTGTTAAAAAGAAAAACTTCACTAGTTTTGAAACTTTGTCTGGATGGATGCACTATGCATTAAAGTTCACATGCTAAAGTGTTAAACGAAAATTTTTAATACGATATGCAAATTAGAAGCCCATGAAGTAAAAGCATAATTATGCTGTCACACCTATCTGCCAATATGCAGACATAATTTTCCAGGATGAAGGATTAATTCATCTAACAGATCCCATCATAATTCAATGGATGTACCCTTTGGTCTATTCCTTTTTTTTTTTTTTTTTTTTTTGATAGGTAAGAAAACATATTATTAAAAATGTAGTAGCAGGAAAAATACACAAGGTTCACAATAGTGAACAAAGAAAGAGACCCTTTGGTCTATTCTATTTGAACACAATGAATGACTCCTGCATAAACCTATAAATAGAGGATGACATACATAATATATAGCACCACGAAGAAAAAATTTCCGTACCAGTAATGCGAACTAGCGTTTCTCTTCCTGACAGATCGGTCACATGCTGCAGATCAGAAATAGTTACACAATAGGCCAGAATCCAAGAAACATAACTTCAAGAGCAACAAACAGACATGTTATACTTACTATGAAGGTGTCATTAAATGATGCAAAAATGTGGGCGACGCCAAAAACTTGTTCTCCTTCTCTAACAGCGGGTCCAAGAGTCACATTTTCTTCTTTTGGTTCCCTAGTCCTCCTCTTCGACTAGAAACACAATATATGAAACCAAGTGAGTCAGAAACCCAGCAATCTTACAATTCTAACAATAGCTCTTACAAATGTAACCCAAATAAATGTCTCATAGCTATTCTGATACTCAAGCCTTGGGTCAAGGCATGGGGCTACAAAACCTCAAATAATATATTTTAGGCAAAATTATAAATAACACCCATTAAGTTGGTCAATTCCATTGGTCTGTAAGTTCGCATTTACTATCACAGTTATTTCTTCCATCCATAATTCCTGTTAACTATTAGAAACTAGTTTTTAATACTAAAAAACTATAAGAATGTCTCTTTTAAAAGATAGAAAAAAAAAAAAAAAAAAAAAAAAAAAAAAAAAAAAAAAAAAAACACCTGTTCAGTTTGGTCAATTGTCATTTTGATCCTGAAAGCATACATTTTCAACCATTGTTAACAGCAACTTTTTTTACTTAACGGAGGAAGGACTAACGGCGCCACACAACAAATATGAACTTACAGGACCAAATGACAATGGACCAATCTTAAAGGGTGTACATTTTGCCAATAATTTTAAAACAGAACCAATGAACAGAAATTACATTCGATATCTAAAATTGAGATGGGTTACCAGCTTGAGCCTATTCAAAACTTTAAGAAAACTGAGACAACACATCACTCATCAACAAGAGCAGCAAGAAACAATTCAATTGAACTAGTCAATTTTCTTGCCCACATGCTCTTTTTTTTTTTTTTTTTGCTTAAAACCACATGCTAATATTTACATAAAAGTGAAGCTGAGGAAATGTTTTATAACAAAGATATAAATGAAAAAAAAAAATCACAAAAATCACATCCATGTTACATTGAGATTTAAACCCTCTTAAACATTTTAAGTTATCCAGCACATATTCCACTAATAACTCAAAAACAAGCTAAATTCATTTAAATCATAATTAAATACTCAATAATTAAAATTTTGCATCCTCAATTTTTCAAAGGCCATAATTCTAAAACCATCAATTTTTGCAAATAGTCTTTTTGAAATTCGAAAAATCAATTTCTCAATCTATGCATAGAAACAACAAGATTCTAGATCTGAAATGAAACAGCATATAAACTACGAATCTAAGGCTTCAAATGCAATTGAAGGTGCAGATAGAGAAAGATGAATCGGATAACAAACAATAACGAAATCGAAGAACAGAAATTAGCTTCGAGATTAGCTTACCATGGCTTCGAAGTGATGGGATTGAGAGCTCTAGGGTTATTGAGGAGGCTCTGTTGGTTCTTTCAGCTGCGAAAACCCTAGTAAGGAGAAGAGTGAAACGTTTTTAGACAGCGTCGTTTTATATGACTACATGGATTAGGGTTTTGTTACGACGAAAGTCAGTCAGGAATTTGATTTACAGAAATGTCCTTCACTTTTCTTTAATTAATTATTATTGGGCATCTCAGTATTTAGATTTTTTTTTTTTCCTTTCTTTTTATTTTTTTTTAATTTTTTTTTTTTTGCTAAAAATTTCAATTCCTGTTCAGGCTCTTATATATTACTCCATTATTTTTTTTTTTTTAAAGTATCTAATATACAGCATACTTTAACAAATTTATTTATGTAAACTAATCGATAACCCGTATAAACTGTAAAGTATAGATAAGTTGAACATAGATACGTTGAACATAATATAATTTTTTCTCTTTTATTTCTTGTTTATATATGAAATTTAATTTTTAAAAAAAAATTAATTATTGTGATAATTATGAATAGACAATTAGTAGGATTGTGATTATATATGAAACTATATATTACAGCATTAAATATTTATTATAATTCTATTTGTATACTGAATGAATTATATATAGTAATAAGTTTAAAGAAATGATTTAGTAAAATTCAATGGATTCCAATTTTATCGTATGTCCCCGAAGGGAATTCAAATGGATTTTAAATGTAAAATAAAATCTAAATTCAATTTATATATATATATATTAAAATAATTACATGTAAATTTTTTTTTTTATATATAAATTACATAAAAACTCGTGAGGTCTTAAATGTTTATGTTATATAATATTATGAAATCAACCAAAATTTAAACGTCTTTAATTTTATATATACTAGCATGTAACCGGCATTAGGTGTGCCTACAATTCTATAATACACTAATATTTGTAGATGCTTTATCTAAAAAAATTGTAGATTATATGTTTAGCTATAGTTTTTAAATATTTTTAGGTTGTATTTTTTATATTAAAACTCTTTCTACTGTGGCTTATATTTAACTTAAACCATGATAATTTCATAAAATTTTTGTTGGAACCTATTTTAAATATTCTATTATACAATTTCAAGGAGGTGTTTTGATCTTAATTAACATGTATCTACTTACAATTTGGTTAATAACAAATATTTTTCATTTATTTTTTGGATACTTAAAAGAAACTAAACTTATTAGTTGCCCACATAGTGCTTATAACATATTACATGGTTCCTAAAATGCCACATATTATCCCAAGATCAATCTTAGAGTGGTTTAGATAATAGGTATTTATACACACAAAAAAGAAAAAAAAAAAAAAAAGAGAGTATTAGATTAGGTGTATGATTGATTTTTTTTATATTAATATTGGACTCATTGTTTTTCTTTTCAATGAATAATTAACTTGGCACAAAAATTAAAAATCTTAAATTGGACTTGTGGGGCAAAATTGGACCTCAATTAAAATCAATTTAGAATTTAATTGGATTTTATTTCAGCTTTGGTTTTATATATATATATATATATATATGTCATTAATAATCTTGTCATTCAAATAGTATCTTTTGGTGTTTCTAATGAGATATCCATGATGTAAATCCCCTTCTCTTATTGTAATTTGTAACTATTGAATTTTTTTTAAAAGTAAATTTTACACTCATTAAATTTTGGAAAATTGGAATAGTCCGCTTACAACACACCCAATTTTACAAGATATTTGGGTATCAACTTGTGATTGGATTTCAACACTTACATATGGAACCACCATAGCTACTTCTTCAAATATAAATTTTAGGTGCATAAATCACAAGATGACACTTAAATATGTTGTGAATTTGAGTGCATAGTTAGGTGTATCCCTAATTTTACTCTTTTGGAATGAGTTTAGATTAAGTTCCTACGTTGTTTTTTTTTTTTTTTTTTTTTTTTTTTTTTTTAAATTTTCACGTGAGTTAAATTTACAAGAAAATTTTCCAACAAATAAGGACACAATTTGTTACTTTTGTTACTCACCTTTTTTTTGTCACACTTTTGTTACCACCATACATCTTATAAATATGAACTAGTTGATAACCCATGTAATTTTTTTTTTTTTTTTGGGGGCAAATAACATGTAATTAGAACGAAACCAGGAATTTGTTTTGGGTTGAGATGTAAAAATCTTTGACCTTTAAGAATTTTTTTTTGAAGCTATCGACCTTTAAGAATTAAAAATATATAAAGATCTACTAAATTAATATGTGAAAATTATACTGAGGTTCTATTCAATGTTAACAAAAATGTTTTGAAATAAAAACTTAAAATCATAATAATCATCTACCAAAATGAAAATTTCATATATATTATTATAAAAGCAACAACGTATGCTTTGCCATGTGTTGTACTAACTTTTCCTACAGATTTACGTCATCAATATTTAAGATGATATCAATTTCTCCAACTGCTAAGTACACCAGAGAGCTAGTTCAGGATAAGGAGGCTCGCCAACGTTGGCCTAAGCAATACCAGGAGAAGTTGAAGAAGCTTGTAGCTTGGCCAAAAAAGTTATAATGACAAGAATGTTTCTGATTAGATTTTTCAAGTTCCACACTGTTACACTTAGGCGATGATCGATGAGCAGTACTTTTAGGATTTTCATGACAATGCTAATGCTAAAACTAATGAAGGGAAGCCCCAACATATTTGCAAGATTGTGGAAATGTTTGAGGCTATTGATGACAATCATAATCTTATTGAAAGCAAACATGTATTCTTTTAAGAAACCAGACAAGATAACTTATTATATTGTTTGGTTGAGAAATTAATCATTGCTAATATTTCTTTGAATGTTGATTTGGAGGCAAAGAGAAAATCGATTCTAAAATGCGACTGCAATTTTCAGTAGTGAAGTTGAACTTGATAAAGTTTTGGAGCATTATAAACCAAAGGTGACATTGCTGGACCTTTACTTCGGCTGTAACATACACATTTTTGGTCTTATGACAACAATCTACAGTGGTTGTTTTCATCATTTATTTTCTTGAATTAATTTGAAAGTGAATAAATATTAGTTTCTTCCAATATCCTAATGTTGGTCATTAATCACTTCTTTGCAAAACCATCAATTTGATATTTTTGTTTTTTAACAACTTTAACCTCAATTGAATTGGTTCATTTGTACTAATATTGTGATGATAATGCCAAAATCATGAAATATTAACCATGTCATTAGTATGTTAAATTTCTTTCATGCAAAATATGGTCACATTGCTACAAAAAAATTTCATATGTATATGGTATTGGTTAAGAATTCATTTTAAGAAAATTTAAATATCACTTTTATAGGAAATGAAAAAAGCTGTCAAAATATTAATTACTTTTTTTTCTTTTCCCATAAAAACTTTCTTTAATTGGATTGTTAACCAGGTCATGTTAACGAGTGCCGTAAGGCATTGGTTAACAATCTAATTAAAGAAAGTTTTTATGAGAAAAGAAAAAAAAAAGTAATTAATGTTTTGACAATTTTTTTCATTTTCTATAAAAGTGATATCTAAACTTTCTTAAAATGGATTTAAATTATGAATAGTGTCATTTTTGTCAAATACCTCCATTCAGCTTCAAATTAATTTGTTTCAAACCTCACTCAAATTCGCGGTCCGCAATAATGGGGCCTAGTGACTTTGAGCTGAATTGTCCAGTTTAAATTTTGTTACAAGATGGGCAATTGACTTGAATGAGTATGCTTGTGAAAGTCTCATGTTAAACCATCTAGAGATAGAGGTTAACAATAAATATACTAAGGACTTTTTTCTGTTGCTTAAGAAGTACAAAAAAAAAAATTATGTTTTTATCTTTCCCAAGATAAAAGTAATAATGTTCCAAAGAGTATATGAATCTCTTTGGAAAAGAAAATGTTGCTAATGATGGTACTAATGATGATAGTGACAGTGATGAGGCTGATGGGGAAGATAAGGAGGTGTTTGAAGTGGAGAGGATACTGGCAATATGTTATAGTGAATCATATTTTAAGGTTTGTCGGAAAGGTAATAAAGCTGTAAGCTGATGAAGACTATAAAAAAAATTTGTCACTAAAGGTTACAAGTCAAAGATCTTCCCTTTACCAAGTGATGTTGATGTGATATGCGGTGAACCCCGTCAAGGCATAAGTGGTTTTTAATCGATTTAGGAATAAAGACAATCCATTGGAAGACAAGAAAAATAAACAACTCATTGTTTACATTGATTTACTTCAATATCTGAAGCCAAGATTATATTTTAATAAAAACAGTGGTCAACATTATTTAAGTTTGCAAATGGTTTTCTTGAACATTACGCATTGGGTTGTCTCGTTGGCATGAACTATCAAGCCTAGATGGGGATGATGGTGGCAGGTGCATATGGGCTTCCTCAATTACACATGCATGTTTTCTTATGGGGGCATAGTCGACTGAGAATTTGCCTCAATTCCTAGTTCACACTCGTGATATTGTTGCAAAGGAGGTTATTTCGATGGAGTTATGAAGGCCACAATCTTAAATTGGAAGAAAAGCTTTTGCTTAAATATGCAATTTTCGACCTTCCTGATGTTGAGAATGATGAACACTGGGATGAAATACCTTATAATGAAACTCCCCAGGCAGAGTTCCAAATGCTTATTAGATATGGCAAAGACAAATTGTTAGGTCCTCCAAAGAAAAAACAATTAGAAAGTGTCCTCTATGATCATCGTCCACTTGAATTGAACAATGATGACTCCGAGCATGTTTGTGAGATCCCAAAAAACAGGAGCAAACTTTAGAGATCTGCCTAGTGTTTGTGGCCATCCTTATAATAAATTTGGATCAATATTTGCCTAGTGTTTGTGTCCATCCTGATAATAAAGTTGAATGGGATCCAAATGTATCAAGGGTTTACTTACCTTTGCATTTTTACCATTTTGTTATGATAGTATTTGTTGGGGAGATAACACCTTGGTGAGCCACCAACTGAGTAGTTAATATAACATATAGAGATATGATTTGACTCAAAAGACTTAAACTTATGAGTTTGGGATCAACTATATTACATTAACCACCCACTCTTGTCATTTTTTATTTGGAGTGAGACTTCACTCACATATGTATTCTCAACAATTCCCCCTCACGCTCATTTATCGAAACCTACCCACACATTCTTGTCCATTGGAATCGCACGCTTCATTGTGATCTAGCACCATTAGCAATACTCCACGCCGTGAAAGGGACCCTAAACACACCTTCACCACACACCATCCTTTGTTGGACCTATTAAGCCCTTTAGGCTTGTTTTGTCGCTACTAGGGTAGAGACCCCAAAAACCTTGCCATCTTTGCCGCACAACACCATGAGCTTTTATACTAATTGTTGAGGAGATAACGCCTTGGAGAGCTACCAATTTAGTAGTTATTATAATATATAGAGACACTACTTAACTCAAAATACTTAACTCTATGAGTTTGGACCCAACTATGTTATATTAACTATTCATCATTGTCATTCTTATTCAAGGTAAGACTTTACTCACACGTGTATTCTCAACATTTTCTCAACACCTTTGCAAGTTTATAGTAGGACGAGGCTCTGCCAACAGTTGTTACACGAGCATAGCCTCACAACCAGATGACCTTACATCCTATACAAAGAGTACTAACAATACATGAGAATCCCAAACTTGGGTTTACAGATTATTACAAGCTCGATGGTCCTGTAAAAGAGAGACACATTCAGGTTGGGAATGTCATTGCAGTTCCTGTAGCTCGAGCATTGGGCTATGCATTAAGTTCAACATGTCAAGGTTGTAGTGGTATTAATGAACCCTTGTTTAGACTGCCTCCAAAATTTTCTACCATTTCAAGAGTGTGTTCTTCTGCAGCAGCTGAGGATGATGCTTGATTCTTTCTAATGTAGTCATGAAATCCATCACCATCACACCTATGTTGAAAAGAACTAGGTACCCAAGCTCTCAGTAGATGTCCCCACATGACACAAATGGATTTACATTTACACACACAAACATTGACATGCCCATCATAAGAAAACCCACTCATGGACCCACACTTAAATCAAATTTCCACATTAAACCCATATTCCCAATGGCACCACTACAAGTTATAAGAAGTTGGCCCCACTCAAACCCCCAAATCATCAACCCAACCCAAATTCGAGAACTTCCAATTGCCACCAATCAGCGACTTAAAAGTCCACAAGCAGCGCCACTACACGAGAGAGATGAGAAAAAAGAACCGAAAAAAAAGAAAGAAAAGATTTTCTTGAATTTCGCATTATATGAATATCTTTCTTTAAAACGTTTTTTTAATTGAAAATGAATAATGTGATTTAATTTCCATTCATGACAACCATCAAAAATAAGACAGAATAAGCAGTTTCACAACTTATGGAACCTTTGGAATTGGGAGAAAATTTTCAAATTAAAAATTCTAATGCTTAACTTGAAATCAACCCAAAGTTTGACAGGTGTTTTTACATTTTTCTCTTCTTTCTATAGGTAAATTATGTGCTAAAGGGTTTTAAATCTATAACTCCACTCTCCACTGTTTTATTAAAAAGAGAGGAGGTTTCGGTTAAATCTCATTGACCTCTTGCTTGAATTTTTCAAAGAAAAGAATAAAAAATGGCTACTTGGACACAGCTTCTAAATCAAAAAGAATAAATAAAGAACTGTGATTCTGGTGACCCTAACTACAACAAAAGAAACGGCAATTAGGCCTTCTTGGATGTTATGCTGAAATAAGACCCACATAGGCAGCCAGTAAAGCCAACATGGATGATATAACATATGCGCCTGCAACAATGATCGGTTCTTTAATCCCACATAATTCAAAGTGATGATGAAGCGGTGCCATTCGGAACACGCGGCGCCCAAATCCCCACAAAAGTCTGGTTGTCTTGAAGTATAATACCTAAAACATAATGTAGTCAGCCTTCGGACAAGAAAACTACACTTTCTGAAGAACACGGTTGTCAAAATTCATTTATAAACTATACAGGAATTTTTTTTCTTCATTCAGACCTATCTCATGTAGGCAATAGAATTGGCCAGGGGAACAGCAATGAAAGGGATAAATTTTTTTTTTTTTTTCAAACATCAGAAATTGCTTGAATAAGGCAATGTACCTATGTATTCACACCAATCTCGTCTCAAGTAAACCTTCATCCCAAATAATTGGGGTAGGCTATACAAATCCTTTTCGCATCTAATAGCACCCAAATACATGAATTCTTTTTCTCCCAGGCTTATCTAAAGTGACCATGTAGGCCATAGAATTGGAATGGAGAACAGCGATGAAAGGATTTTTTTTTGTTTTTAAAAGTCATCAAATTAGCAAAACTTGCTTGAATGTGGTAATTCTAATTATTCATATAGTGTTTTGTAGCTGAAATAGATGAGAAAAGGACCACCAACAAAACATACCTGTATAATAACCGATGATGCTTCCATAACAAATATTCCAGATGAAATAAATAATGGAAAGAACATTCCAGTACAAGCAGCCATTGCGGCCAATGCTCCACCCAGTGCCAAGGATCCAGTATCACCCATAAATACAGATGCTCTATACCGGTTGTGCAAAAGAAAACCAACACAGGCTCCTGCCATCGATGCCCCAAATATAGCAAGCTCTGATTTGGGATGAAAAATTATAGTTAGCATTGTTGAAGAAGTATCAGAAGAGGCTTAGGTTTACGATTATACTTCTTTACCCAGCATATTATGAAATTCAAACTTCCAACAAAGAAACATGTAAGATCATCACAATATTCTCAACCAGCCACTTGCAATGATGCTATAGTAATATGATGGATTTGGAACTGTTATGCATGATGCAGATCCTTGGTGGAAGTGCAATGATGAAGGTGTAACCAATTTGCAATATTGGTATTAGTCTCCCACATAACTATAAGAGATGCAAGTAAAGTAACATGATTAAGCATACAAGTCACAATCTGCAAGTCATAAAATATGAATTATTAAGAGATCTTTGCAGAATGATGAAGTGTTTGATAGTCTCAAAAGGTTATCCAAACAATATAAATACATCAACAAGAAGACAAGCAATAAGAAGTTACATCAGTAGCTGTTCTTGGTCATAGAATATGACAATATTTGCTTTCCGCAGAAACAACAGCTCCATCATGCCCAAGATAAATGCATTGTAGTTTGACTAGATTTACATTTTTTTTTTTTCAAGCAGCGCCACTACACGAGAGAGGTGAGAAAAAAAAAAAAAAACCGAAAAAAAAAAAGAAAGAAAAGATTTTCTTGAATTTCGCATTATATGAATATCTTACTTTAAAACGTCTTTTTAATCGAAAATGAATAATGTGATTTAAATTCCATTCATGACAACCATCGAAAATAAGACAGAATAAGTAGTTTCACAATATTTGGAACCTTTGGAATTGGAAGTAAATTTTCAAATTAAAAATTCTAATGCTTAACTTGAAATCAACCCAAAGTTTGACAGGTGTTTTTACATTTTTCTCTTCTTTCTATAGGTAAATTATGTGCTTAAGGGTATTAAATCTATAACTCCACTCTCCACTGTTTTATTAAAAAGAGAGGAGGTTTCGGTTAAATCTCATTGACCTCTTGCTTGAATTTTTCAAAGAAAAGAATAAAAAATGGCTACTTGGACACAGCTTCTAAATCAAAAAGAATAAATAAAGAACTGTGATTCTGGTGAACCTAACTACAACAAAAGAAATGGCAATTAGGCCTTTTTGGATGTTATGCTGAAATAAGACCCACATAGGCAGCCAGTAAAGCCAACATGGATGATATAACATATGCGCCTGCAACAATGATCGGTTCTTTAATCCCACATAATTCAAAGTGATGATGAAGCGGTGCCATTCGGAACACGCGGCGTCCAAATCCCCACAAAAGTCTGGTTGTCTTGAAGTATAATACCTAAAACATAATGTAGTCAGCCTTCGGACAAGAAAACTACACTTTCTGAAGAACACGGTTGTCATAATTCATTTATAATGTATACAGGAATTATTTTTCTTCATTCAGACCTATCTCATGTAGGCAATAGAATTGGCCAGGGGAACAGCAATGAAAGGGATAATTTTTTTTTTTTTTCAAACATCAGAAATTGCTTGAATAAGGCAATGTACCTATGTATTCACACCAATCTCGTCTCAAGTAAACCTTCATCCCAAATAATTGGGGTAGGCTATACAAATCCTTTTCGCATCTAATAGCACCCAAATACATGAATTCTTTTTCTCCCAGGCTTATCTAAAGTGACCATGTAGGCCATAGAATTGGAATGGAGAACAGCGATGAAAGGATTTTTTTTTTGTTTTTAAAAGTCATCAAATTAGCAAAACTTGCTTGAATGTAGTAATTCTAATTATTCATATAGTGTTTTGTAGCTGAAATAGGACCACCAACAAAACATACCTGTATAATAACCGATGATGCATCCATAACAAATATTCCAGATGAAATAAATAATGGAAAGAACATTCCAGTAAAAGCAGCCATTGCGGCCAATGCTCCACCCAGTGCCAAGGATCCAGTATCACCCATAAATACAGATGCTCTGTACCGGTTGTGCAAAAGAAAACCAACACAGGCTCCTGCCATCGATGCCCCAAATATAGCAAGCTCTGATTTGGGATGAAAAATTATAGTTAGCATTGTTGAAGAAGTATCAGAAGAGGCTTAGGTTTATGATTATACTTCTTTACCCAGCATATTATGAAATTCAAACTTCCAACAAAGAAACATGTAAGATCATCACAATATTCTCAACCAGCCACTTGCAATGATGCTATAGTAATATGATGGATTTGGAACTGTTATGCATGATGCAGATCCTTGGCGGAAGTGCAATGATGAAGGTGTAACCAAATTGCAATATTGGTATTAGTCTCCCACATAACTATAAGAGATGCAAGTAAAGTAACATGATTAAGCATACAAGTCACAATCTGCAAGTCATAAAATATGAATTATTAAGAGATCTTTGCAGAATGATGAAGTGTTTGATAGTCTCAAAAGGTTATCCAAACAATATAAATACATCAACAAGAAGACAAGCAATAAGAAGTTTCATCAGTTTAACAGCATCAGTAGCTGTTCTTGGTCATAGAATATGACAATATTTGCTTTCCACAGAAACAACAGCTCCATCATGCCCAAGATAAATGCATTGTAGTTTGACTAGATTTACAATTTTTTTTTTGGCATTATTTTATCTGCAATACCTTGTTTTTACAAAATATATTAGATAATGGCACAAACAAAAGCAACTTTGAGGTCAGCTATGGATCATCAATGAACTAGTTAGGGTCGGTCACCATAAATAATGGCACAAGACATGAATAAAATTATTGAAATGTTGCTTATTTTAAAGCATATGATCCCTTCAATATATGCAGCTAAGTAAACAAGATCCATACTAACCAGAACATATTGGAAGCACTGCGATTGACATTCCTATAAAAGCCAATGCAGCAGCCCCTCCAGCCAGCCCATCAAGACCATCTGTTAGGTTAACCCCATTCCCCATGGAAACAAAACAAAATGAAGTCAACAATAGATACCATCTTCCCAGGCACACAAGTCCTATTGGTGCAGGTAGAGGAATTAGCATTTTCCTGCAATACAGAAAAACGAAAGATGGACATAAAAAAATATACCATTTATGCAAAGCAGTACTGCATAGATACTCATGTAGTAAAAAAGTGTTTGAGCGATAAATTCCCCATTAGACACATATCCTATCACTAACTAATTAAAACAAGATTATAGATGTATGGCATCAATTCAACCCACAATCTCTAGGGTTAACTAGATCAAACTTTGACTTCATGGCAAGTTTAGATTTCTAAACAGTGAATTCGAAAGGAATTAGGAGAGATTTCCAATATATGCATTCACTAAATTTTCTAGAGGAACCTCAACCTTAGGTTAGTACTTGGACAATGTACACGTAACAGTAAAATGAATAAATGACAGATAGCAAACACAAAATCAATCTTATGTCCACTAGTTCACCCATAATGGCTGACATTTTTTGAAATTATGAAGAATCCAGCAATATTTTAAATTGTAAACTGCTCCAAGAAGGAAATAGTTAAGAGAAAAATTTGTTTTTGCTTCCTTTGCCAAGAAATTCATGTAGCATTATCTTGTTTGTCATTATGAGAATAGATATGTGAGTTACCATCAGAAAAATGTTGATCAGATTAGTTACAAGAAGCTATACATGCTGTAGGGCGACGATATACTTGTGCTATCCAACCAAAATGAAAACAAGGTCCCAACAGCTACCTGTAAAGTATCAAACTTACATTACTCAAAGTTTGTTAGGAATCCACCACTGATTCAAATAGCAATAAGCATATTAAATCCAAGAAGAAATCAATCAGCGAAAAATCTTTACCTCCAGCGCAATTTTTCCCATGCTGATAAACCAGTATTATCATTCTTGACAAGGCTTAAGATATCATCTAGCAACCCAATTGCAGCAAATGCTAGAGTTACTGCAGCTGCTCCAAACACTTCAGTAGAAGAAAAACCAGCAACAAATCTAGCAACAGTTACACCGATAGGAACAAAAAACAATCCACCCATTGTGGGAGTTCTCATTTTTAAGGAGTGCCTAGCGGGCCCTTCTTTTCTGATTATTTGATGAATCTTGAGCCTATACAGTAATGGGACACAAACATAGCCTGCACAAGAGACTAAGACGGCTGATATAAGAAACGGGCGGGTCAAGTAAAATGCTTCTAAAGGCAACCTGACAATCCTCCATGCACACCAATCCACAAATAAAAGCAGCACCATCAAGAAGCTTATAAGTCCAGCATTGATTAAAACCCCCAATTTAATCCTGCAATTATAGAGAAACCACGATTACTTCTCGTTAATACAATAGAAAAAAAAAAAAAAAAACACTCAACAACCAAAATCGATGACTACTCAAATATTAACCAAGACACATCACTTTGCCTGTGTTTCCTGCGTCTTCTCCCAAGAATTGCGAGCCGGTTAGCAGTAGCTGCAAAGGCCTCATCAGTTTTCACAGTAAAACTAGGCATTTCATCGTCATGTAATAGACCTAGCGAGATTTCTGTATCGCTATCTTCGCCTTCACTGGATGAAAGCATGTACCCAGACATCCCATCATTGTCATTCCAATCATTAAGCGACGGTATATCAAATGAATCCTATATAACAAAACGATTCTCCAAGTTTAATCTCCATAATCACTAATAACAACAACAAGAATGCACTGATTTATGAATTTGAAACAAAGGAAAATGATCAGAACAGTATATTGAATTTGTAATTGAAAATTCCGCCAAAGCTAAAACAAACTGGCACAACAATTAACCTCCAATTTCACATACATCATCGAAGGCCTTGAATCGAACAAGACTGCGCTGTAAACGGCACGCACGACTTCGAAAAATCGGTGCATTTAGCTATACAAATGTAAATAACAAATCAATGAGCCAATTCAAAATTAATCCAATACTAAATTAGGGAAAAAGAAGAAGCTACGTTTGACTAATAAAACCAAAAGGAGGAGGGGCTAAAAGAAATTGAGATATACCTTGAGATAGTGCGGAAATGAAGAAGAGTCGGATCGAATGCAAGGAGAAAGCGGTTTTGGGAATCGGGAATGGTGGAGATTCAGAGAATGAGAAAAGGAAGGCATGGTTACGATGAAGGCGGAGATACAGAGAGAGTGAAAATGAAGAGAGATCTTGAAGTTGAGTTTGGTGAGAGAAGAGAGGCCATTCAAATTCAAAACTTGGGAAAAATGAAAAAGTTGAGTATTTTGAGTTTTTATAACTCCAACCGAACCGGCTGTACGTCTAGCTGTTTTTATTATTGTGTTTGTGTATTCGTTTGTGTTTTCGTTTGTGAAATGGCGGAGGGAAGAGAAGAGACAGAGAGAGAGAGTCAGAGAGAAGGTGGTAAACCTACTACTACCTTACTACTTCGATTTTAATCACGCGCCATTTTGTAGCGTGCGGGATTTTTTACTTTTTGCGCTGGGTCATAGAGGACTGTTTTTTTGGCATCTGAGAACTTTTTTTTTTCTCATTTTTTTTTTCCAACTTATGAGTGTGATGTTTTTGAATTTGGATGTTCCATCTTTGTGTTCTAGGAGTTGGGATTTGCTTGCCATTTATCAATCCAATTTTTAGTCATGGATGGTATAGTACCAAAAAAAAATTTCTAATCAAATGTTAGAATTGACATTGTATATTTTCAGTGCACTGAAGTCAAGTCTTAGTTATAGCTTATAAGTTTAACGGGATGGAGAATTGGTTTGTAAAGTCACATGGTGCTCTCGAGTTTAGGCACGTAGAGCAATCTAGTCTTGCAGCTCTGCTTGCAAGAAGTGTGATGCCTCCTTTGAGTGAGGTCGTGGTTTGTACCCCTCTTCCACCTCGTCCTCTGTAGGGCTGACCTTCACGGGAAGAGGAGTTGATGGTGGAGGAACTAAAAGAACTATGGAAAAAACTGACATTTCACATTTATTGAGGAGGAAGATGTAGGAATAGTACTAGATAGCAGTAGCACTAGAGCAGTGAAAGAAGTAGGAAAGTGTTATGTTGTGATGAAGATCCTGACCCAAAGATGCGTAAGTTTGGATGCATTGAGGAAAAACATGAGAATGTTGTGGAAGCCAAATAAAGGGGTCCAAATTTATGAGATTGATGAGGATCTCTTCTTGGTGGAGTTCGGGGATGGGAAAGATAAAAAGAGAGTGATTGAGATGTGTCCATGGAGCTATGAGAAACAATTAGTTCTTATTCAAGACTTTGAAGGTGAACTTACCCCAAAGGAGATTAATATAAGGTGGGCTCTGTTTTGGATCCAGATCTATAATCTCCCTTTGAAGTGCAGGACGAAGGAAATCGGGTGGGCTATTGGCTCAAGCTTAAGACAGGTTATGGACGTTGATGTACCAAAGTCTGGAGTCTAATGGGGCAAGTGTCTCCGAGTACGGGTGCGTATTGATGCTACAAAGTGCTTGGTGCGAGGTAAGAAAATCACCATTGAGGGAGGCGAGAGCAGGTGGGTGAGCTTTAAATTTGAAAGACTTCCCAATTTCTGTTATAAGTGCGGCCTTCTTAATCATGCTCTGAAAGATTGCAATGAGGGGCTTGAACCCAACAAAGAAGAAGGGGTGAATGTCCTTCAATATGGGGATTGGACGAGGGGCGACCCAATATGCTAAGGTCAATATGAGATGTTCAAATCGGGGGTTAAAATTGATGCCAAGGTACCTCTAAAAAAACAGAGGACAAGATGGTAAAGATGCCGGCGGTGTCGCATGTACCGAGGAAGGATACAGGGGCTGGCAGGGATCACGAGTTTAAAAAGACAACTCTGAAGGACAGTAACCCGATGCAAGGTGGGGATGGCACAACCCCTCGTACACCCTTGTCAGAAGATTTGCGTGAGAAAGGAAATCTCAAAGAGTGGGTGGGGAAGATAAGGGGAACGGAAGCTTCTTTGGGCAGTCAGGACAAAGTACAGATTATTAACCAAGCTGAACCATTAGTTGTTATGCAGTAGGAGACAGCTCACCTTCAGGAAGTGGACGAAGTGCATGTGGGTTCTTTAGAGCCAATTAAAAAGCTTGAAGCAAAGGTGGGGGGCCCAACTTATGTGGGCTTAGACTTGGGCCCTCTTGCTATGTGCTACATTGAAGAGAAAGGGGTGGATAGCTGAAACTCCAGGCCCATTGAGTAAACACTGGAAAAGGCTAGCAAGGGAAGTAAAGTCAAAGTCATATAATGAAGGAAAAAACCCAACTAAAGTAAGGAGAGAGGGTCCAACTCCATTCTAGGAGTTAGACCCTAACATCAAAGATCTCCACGATATTTCTAATTCAATACAGGTCTATGAGAACAACGATGGCACGACTCAAGCTAAGTGGAAACGTCTTCCCCGCATGGTGGTGGGCACCTCCTCTACCAGTGCTGACCTTGCTGGTTCTCAACATCCCATGGATATGGCCTCAAATCTTAATGAGTTACCAAGCAAAAAAATGTTGGTTTCTCATTTGGATAAAGAAAATCAATTTGTATTGGTGGCAGCTGGTTCCCAGCCTCGCTAGGAGCAATGATTTGCGTAATTTGGAACTGCAAGAGGCTTGGGAACCAACTAGCAGTTCAAGAGCTTGTGGAAGTGGTGCAGGCAAAAGCTCCCTCTGTCGTGTTCTTAGCTGAAACATTGGCAGACGAGGTAAGGCTAGATTATGTTAAAGATTGGATACGGTTTGATAAAAAATTCTTTATGCAAAAAGTGAATAAAGGGGGAGGATTAGTTTTGTTTTGGAAGACTGAAACTGAGGTCGATGTAGAGTCATCATCTTTGAATCACATTGACGTTACAGTCAACAAGAGTTTTGGAGAGGCTTGGTGATTCACTGGTTTCTATGGTGAATTAGAAACACACATGAGACATGAGTCATGGGATCTTCTTAGGTATTTACACAGGCAGAGATCTTTGCCGTGGTTTTACGTTGGCAACTTTAATGAGATAACAAAACAATCAGAAAAGGTGGGAGGTAGGTTGAGGCCCTACTCCCAAATGTAGATTTTTAAGGAGGCGTTGGATGAATGTGGGCTGATGGATTTGGGATATAAAGGCTCCCCTTTCACATGGAGTAAACATTATCGGAGTGGAGCATCAATATGGGAAAGGCTGGACAGGGCAGTGGCTTCGCATGAGTGGTTCATCAGATTTCCTAGTTCTCGAGTCCACCACATGGACAGCTCAACATCTGACCATAAGTTCTTGTGGATAGAACTATCAGACTTGGAATTTCAGTCAAAAAAGAAGACTTTCAAGTTTGAAGAAATGTGGTTAACGAATAAAGGATGTGGCGAAACAGTAGAAGGTGTGTGGCAAGCTAGGAATGATGAAGCCGAGAATTTGAAGGTGATCAGGAAAATTGAGAATTGTGGTAAACAGTTGACTAGTTTGAGTCATAATAATTTCGGTAATGTCCAAAATGAGCTGGTTAAAAAAAAGGAAAGAACTAGCTTAGGTAGAACAACAAGCTGTGAGGTCTGGGAATTCTTTTTGGGTTGTGCACTTAAAGAAGGAGATTAACACGTTAATGGGGAAAGGCGAAAGGATGTGGAGACAGAGGTCGAGATTTACTTACATCAAAGAGGGTGATCAGAACACCCATTTCTTCCATAGCCGTGCCACACAGAGAAAGCGAAGAAATTTTATCACAAACATCCATAACCAAGCTGATGAGATGTGCACAGATCAGGAATAGATTGCATCAACTTTTGTGGAATTCTATAAACAATAATTAAATTCCTCAATCCTAAAAGTGAACTCAGTAGACCTGGACCCTATATCACAGATTGTGACTGGAGAGATGAACGAGATATTGGTTGGTGAGTTTCACGAATGGGAGGTTGAAGCAACCTTAAACCAGATGGCCCCTCTCAAAGCACCGGGACCCGATAATGCCACCCCTGTTTTATCATAATTTTTGGTATTTGGTTAGAGGTGATGTTATCCAAATTGTATTACATTTTTTGAATTTAGGTTCATTGCCTAATCCTTTAAATCATACATTCATTACCTTGATTCCAAAAACAAAAAATCCTGAGTGGGTTTCCGAGTTCAAACCCATTAGTCTATGCAATGTGCTATATAAAATGTTCTTAAAAGTATTAGCAAATAGATTGAAAAGAGTGCTTCCTCATATCATTTCTGAATACTAAAGTGCTTTCATTAAGGGTCGTTTGATCACGGATAATATCCTAGTGGCTTATGAGACTTTGCATTATATGAAGAACCATAATTCAGGGAGATCGGGCTTTATGGCCCTCAATTAGATATGAGCAAAGCCTATGATAGGGTTGAATGATCTTTCTTGAAAAATGTTATGTTACAGATGGGTTTTGATGGGCGATGGGTGGCCTTTGTTATGAAATGAATCACTACGGTGACATACTTCATCTTGATCAATGGTGAACCCATGGGAAACATTAAACCGAACAGGGGTATCCGCCAAGGTGACCCATTTTCACCTTATCTCTTTTTGGTGTGTTCCAAGGGACTCCACAAAATTATTCAAAGAGCGGCATGCAATGGTGATATCAAAGGTGTATCAATTTGTCGTAATGGACCAAAGCTGACTCATTTGTTTTTTGCATATGATAGCCTTCTGTTTTGTAGGGCTACTATCCAAGAATGTCGAAAGGTAATGGAGATTCTTGCTGCATATGAGAGGGTTTCGGGGCAAAGATTGAATAGAGATAAGATGACCCTTTTCTTTAGCAAATCCACGCCCTTAGACCAACAGATTCAGATTATGGAGGAACTTGGGGTATCGGAGTTGAAACAATATGAAGAATATTTAGGTTTACCAGCCATGGTGGGAAGAAATAAAAAAGCTAGCTTTGGGAAAATAAAACAAAGGATTTGGAAGAGATTGCAGGGTTGGGAAGGGAAGCTATTGTCACAAGCGGGTCGAGAAGTTCTAATTAAATCAGTAATTCAAGCTATCACCACATACACAATGAGTTGCTTCAAACTCCCAGTCACTTTGTGCCATGAGATTGAGGTAATGGTTAGAAAATTTTGGTGGGGTCAAAGAGGAAAGAGGCCAAAAATCCACTGGGTGAGATGGGATGATTCACGTCGACATAAAAATAAAGGGGGAATGGGGTTTAAGGACCTCACTTTGTTTAATGAGGCTATGCTCACCAAGTTAGCTTGGAGACTTCTACACGATAATAACTCCCTCTTTTTTAGGGTCTTCAAGGCTTGTTTTTTCCCCACAGGAACCATCCTTGAAGCTAAGGATTCAGCCTTGACATCATATGCATGGAGGAGTATTCTTAAGGGGCGTGATGTCATCCAAAAAAGGGGCACTATGGAGAGTGGGAGATGGACAGCAAATAAGGATAAGGGGAGATAATTGGCTTCCCTTGAAAGGCAAGGCCAAAGTTACATCACCTTAGATCTAGGGGCAGATGAATTCATTAGTGGCAGCTTTGATTAATGAGTCTACTAGAAGTTGGCGTACTAATGTAATTGAGCATGTGTTCGAACCAGCAAAAGCAGCTATCATCAAAGGCATCCCACTGTGTTCTTTCAGCCAACAAGATAAGCTCATTTGGCCTTTCACCCCATCTGGTCAATACACAGTGAAGTCAGGGTATCGTTTCTTGTATGAAGGCAGTGCACCGACCCAAGCATCAACAGAGGACTCATTGTTTTGGAAGAAGATATGGGACCTAGAAGTTCCTAACAAAGTGAAAAACTTTGTTTGGCAAGCATGCAAGGAAGCTCTTCCAACTAAAGAAAACTTGTATCGTAGGAAAATTGCCCAAGATGCCCTTTGTGAGAACTGTAAGGAGCGTATTGAGCATGGCTCACACTCTATTTTCTTTTGTTCTAATGTGTAGGTAATGTGGTGGTCTAACTTGCAGTGGAGCTGGCTCTCTGCTTTGGAAGGACAATCTATAAAGGACATCTTCAACTTTGCCCTATCAGGAAAAAAAAAAAAAAAAAAAAAAAAAAAAAAAAAAAAAAAGATACTGAGCTGCTGGTTTTACGAGGTGGGCAATCTGGAATCATCGAAACCAAGTCCATGTCAAGGAAGCTGCATGTCCACTGGATCAAATCCTCAATCTATCAAAGGAGAGGAAAGCTGAATTTCAAGGTACTAGGCCACCCACCCAGAAGCGGGTACACCGAAATCATGTCGGTTGGAGACCACAAATTGTTGATGAGGTGAAGATCAATTATGATGGCGCAATTTTCTCAAGGGAAGGTCGAGTCGGTTTGGGAGTAGTTTGTTGCAATTCAGATGCAGTCATCACCTCACTGTCAGAGCAAATATCACTGCCAGCAACCATTACTCAGGTCGAAGCATTGGCAGTGAGGAGAGCTGCTGTTTTTGCAGTGGATCTTGGCATCACTTCTACGATTTTGGAGGGAGACTCAAACATCGTGTATAAGGATTTGTCTAGCATAGAACCATCCTTAGCGCTACATGGTCACATAATACATGATGTTAAATAGTTGGCTTCTTATTTTACTTGTATACGCTTTACTCATATCCGTAGACAGGGAAATAGTGTTGCCCATGCTTTGGCTAGAAGTGTGATTAGCTCGCCCGATCTAAATGTCTGGATGGAAAATGTACCACTAGACATCCTCCGTGTAGTTTAGGCTGATTTAGCCTCTTTGGTTTAATATTAAGGAAGCATTTCATTCTCCAAAAAAAAAAAAGGGGGTGGGGGAGGGGGGAGGTGAGATGGAGAATTTGAAGATGTCTTAAAAACATCAAAAGCTATTAATCAATTGAGTTAACAATATTCTTGGCACTGACTTTCTTACTTAAAATTGTGAGTAACCCTTTTAATTTTATATTGTGCGCCATAACGGACTGAGAGCTATATAATATATACCCGTTCATATTAAGGAAAAACATGGGACAATAATTTAATCAAGAATAGATTTCAGAGGACCAGTATCGCTTAATGATATTCCATCCTATCCATGGGTTAAATCACTGGAAAAACTTGACCAAATATGTTGTATTACTTAAGAGGAACTTTAACAAAAAAATACATATTAATCTTAATTAACTCAACTTTCATTACAATTTCGCTTCAATTGCATTGTACAGAAGCACAGATAATACGAAAAGATTCTAGGTCAATGATGGTAATTTTACAAAAAGTCATTCACATGGTGAAACCTTGTGTTACATGCTTCTTAACATATAGTTAACATATCATTTAGAATGAAACTTTTATCAAATTCATCTATTTAAATAAGAATCCCCGATCTATATATATAAAGATAAATTTATTATAAGGAAATAAAGAAAGAAGAAGAATAGAAAGGAATAGGATAGAATCAGTGAAAAGAATGCAGATGTTAACAAAAAAGGAATGCAGAAACTCGGGCGCCGAAAAGAATTTGATCCCATCCCATAGCCAGCTTGTGTTGCCAAGGACTTGGTAGTTGGTTGAATGGCATCAAGCGGATATAAAAATTATATGTACTGTGACCATTAAATTGTAAAAATTGAAGCATTTAAATCAACTCATGCAAAAGATTTATGTTTATTTTAATATAAAAATTTACTTTTTCTATTTTATATAATCATTTTTTAAAGATACTAACACCAGATTATCTATTCCAAATTCTATTTTATTAAAATAACAGAATTTTTATTTTTTAAAATTGTATCTCTCTTCACAAATAATAAGTAATAACCACTATTTATTTTCCCTTTTTTCATTACCGAGATACGTAAAAAATAAATAAAAAATTAAATGAAAATAGATAGTACCAAGGTAAAATACATGGTTATTGTAGTTGTGAATAGATTTTATACAATTATACATAGATTGATATAAGAGGTTTCCAGGGTTGATCAGGCAAAATGTGGAGCTTATTCTATTTTACAAATCCTTATGTGAAAATACTTATGTGAATACTCTTAGAGAGATTTGCTTGTGACTGACTCATGTACAAAAGAACACAGACAGATTCAACTTTTGAGGACCTCTCCACAAACTTACAGAAGGTTAGGTGAATCGCAGTCAACTCCTATTGGTTTTAATTCACAAGTAGTGAACACTTACAAGAGTGTGCCATCACTTCCAACTCACTGTCCTTTGTTGGCTTTGAGAAAAAAAACTTATAAACATTTTTGGCAAAGATGAAACTTAAGACACCCACGCTGTCTCCAAGGAGTGCCCACGGCTGAATACTGACTGCGGTCGTATTTTTTTTTTTTAATCACAATGTTCCAAGCAAATCTAACAAGCATTAGTGTAACAATAGAGTCAGAAGTAATTATGATGACACAATTTGTAAATCCAAGCGGTTCAGATATAATCCATCATGGATATACCCACTTCTGACTCCCAGATCACCAAAAGATATTTGGAAAGAGCATCAAGTGCAAGAATTACTCTCCATCTGGTGAACAAAGATTCAAAACACTTGCTAACTTTGATTGGAAATGGGAGGCCGACCACGCCCCATTGTGAATCCCCTAGTTCCATCAGGCATTCTTGGCCCAGGAGGTGGCTTTGAGGCTTCAATGGGATGAGTTGATGAAGTTCTTCCATGACCTAAGGGTAAACAGTATCAATGTCTGGGTTAAATTAAATGTAACTATCAACAAAAAAGGAAAGGCAAAAGAAGCGGCAGTTTTGTCTGATACCTAGCCCATTGTTGCCACGATAATTCTGCCTTCTAGGTCTGCCTTGATTTCGACCTTTATGCCCATTTTTCTCCTTGGATAGATGCTCCCCATCCTAAAATGAAGACATAAAACGTAATTGAATATGCAGGGCATTCTTCTATTTCATTGTACAACAACAAAGTCTGGTGTAAGAAAACAAAAAATTAATTTCCATAACATTTCAGTGTATTATACTAGGGCTACTGTAGAAGTGAATAATGTATAATATACTGATACAACTCAAACAGCCATATGCTCTGATACACAAATTTGAAAGGAGAATATATCGAAGGCGTTACATAAAATGCTGACATATGTATCCTTAAAAAACAGTAACACTACTGACCTCTTCATCAGGTATATCATCATGATGCTCACTCAAGTTATGATTTTCCTCATCTCCTGCATGATCAGATCCCCGGCTAGTACTATTCCTCTCAGAATCAGATCCCCGGCTAGTATTATTCCTCTCAGAATCAGATCCCCTCCATGGTTGTCTTCTCTGCCCATACTTTCCCTAAAGCAGAGAAATTAACACAAGTACCTATTTTTGCCAAAATTAGAGATGCAAGGTCACATGAATTACCACTTTATGAAGAGGCTTGACCCGCATGCCATTTCTCCAGTCCTGTTCATCATTCAAAGTAGCCACCTGATCCAATTACCAGGAAAGTACCAAGCCTATAATATTAGTTATCCAAACAACACAACCAAATTGCCAAAATATTTGAAAGAGGGCTTGATACTCACAGCTTTCTCAGCAGCTGCCACAGTCTCATACTCCACAAGAGCATGTAACTACATTCAAAAATAAGAAACCTTTTAAAAAGCTTCCAATCAAAATAATACAATCAAAACTACACGTGCAAAATATTTCCAGCAACTTGACAAACCCAGAAAGCTGGAATCCTCCTCAAATAAATATTAGAAAAAGTAAGCAAGCATCTCACACTAGGCCTACATGTTGTGGACAACTTACACGCACAGCATTCCATTTTCACCCAGAGAAGAAAAAAAGGAGCATAAATAAAGTCAACAAAGAGATGAACACAAAAGTAGCAAGAGCAAGTTATTTCCTGAAAATGAAAGTAAATAAGTGATTGCAATCATTTATACAAGGCTCCTACTACAAGAAAACTTACAACTTTGGTACAGATTCTAACATATTCAACTATACAAGCTCCAAGTGAAAGCATTATTTCAAGAGACCTCTAAGAAATTATATAAATATATATATATTGATAGGTAATGTAAGATATTATTAATAAAAAAGCCAACCCGAGTACATTGGAGATGTACTGTGGGGGCACAAATCAAGAAATAATATACACACACACTAGGGCTCTAACATCTGGTAGTATGCACATGGCATTTCATATAAACCATTCCATCTAAAGCACAAATAAACAAAAAAGGGACATAGCACTAGCAGTTCACCTCCACATAGGTCTCAAAGTTTCTCATATAAAGAAAAAAGGTTCTCTCCAAACTAGTTTGGAGAGAAACCCTACAAACTCCTCATATATTTTTGAAAATCTAATTGTTGGATTGCATATTCTTATTATATCCTTTGTGCTTGTAAAATTTCAAGAAGATCAAAGATCAATTGCTATCTCATCAAACAAATGTTAAAATTTCAAGTTTTTGTGATCTAAAATAGTGTATAAAAAATAAGTTTATTGATCAAATAGTAAATAACATCTGATTTGAACGAAATTTGATATGCATGTTAAGAACATAAAGAACATGAAATTCAACGATTAGATTTTCAAATTTCACACCCAAGGAGAGATATATGAAGAGTTTGAAGTGTTTCTTGGAGAGAAATTTTGTTCATATCTCCAAGCATCTCACAATTCAGCATTAACAATGCTAAAGAATATTTTTTGAAAAAAAAAAAAATAAAGCAACAAAGTCAATCCTTTCCAGTTGCACACCTTACTACTGATCAGCATATCAGGCTTGCAGCCTTTCGTTGACTCTTCTACTGCATGGGGATCACGAAAACATATATTCTTTACCCTGAAAATTAAAAAAGAAATTCTACAATCAGCATAAAGCAGAAGGCACCACTATGTCAGCACAAAAAAACAAATGAAGAGCAACTTGACCACATGAAAACATAAATGAGGAAAAAATCATACTTTCCAGCTCCACCAAATATCCTTTGAATGTTCTCCATAGAATGATCCTCAGGTAAATTTTCTACCAAAACAGTGTATAACTAGGGTCCACAAATTAGATTCTACAAAATTACATCTGAGTGAAAAATATCAATGCCATTAAAAGTGGTACCTTTGGATCCCTAGGCTCAGTTAACTGAAGAGGATGAAGTCGTTTCACCCTCTTTCCATTTGGATTCACAACCTGCAGTAGTTATGTAATAGATCTTGAATATGACTTTTACCATGTTGAGCACTCCAATGTCACTAAAAAGGGAAAGAAGAAGGTAAAGAAAAGAAGAAGATTACAAGGAATGAAGACTCCCTTAGTGCAGCTGCTATCAATTTATAGTCACGGGTGAGCTTCTTCATTTTCCTAAAAGAACCTATAACTGCTATAGGAACTGCAAGGAAAATATGATAAAATAAGTGTCATTTATTTACCCAAAAAATAAATATATATAAAAGATTCTAAATTAAGATTTTTTGTTTTTGGTGGGGTGGGGGGGATTAACCCATAAAATATAAACTCAAGGTTAAGGTGGCAACCCAATTGCAACAAAGATAAGAAGATAATTATTATTACTACTCTCTATTTGCATATCCTTGTGTATATGCATGACAAACACATAGATTCAAATAGACATACATACAAAAAGGTTTAGAATTACTCTTTGGGCATAACTGCCCCCTGAAAAATTCAATAAAACCATAGGAGCAAAATCTTCTCCATCGATATGTTAAGTTTCTTCCCTAGCAAGAGGAAAACAAGTTGACTGGAACATGGTGATTGAAGTTTGCAAACACCCAGATGCACAAAAAAGGATAGACACGGGGAGAGGGAGGGAGAGAGAGAGAGAGATGGCTCCTATGTTGGCAATAAATGAGTGGTGATCTATCAAAAAAAAAAAGTGGTGACTGCATCAGTGCTTCCATATTCCAGCCATCATAAAAGTTAAGGTCCCTTGAGTCAGAAGTGGTTAGGAAAGGGTCAGCAAGTTCAAGCATAGTTAGAAGTTGTTTCAGGAAAGTGGACATATGGATTCAACATTATGTGCTACTCATGCCATTCAACATTCTTTTACTTACTATTTGTAAGTACTGCCATCAAACCCGTTATCAATCCTTCAAACCACCATATCAATTAATAAGGCACACACATTAACCTATACACTCTCTTAAGGGGAAAAAAAAAGTTTTTTTTTTATTATTATAAAAATGAAATTCACCCCTGCGAGGCTGCACCCTGCCTAAGACATGTTAGGTCCTATCCCCTCTATCACTTAAAATCCAGCAATAAAGGCTGACGAGCAACATATCCCAAGAAATAGCCATGGCACTTTTAATATAGCCATGTCGGAAAAATGGCTATGACATTATCAGAGGAATGTTCTCATTTGTATAAATGGATCATTGGTTTGAAATATTTGGGAGGATTGGGGTTGATGGTTGATAAGGGTAAGAAGTACCCATGGATGTAGTATATGGAAGAGCATTAATGGAAGTTGGGATAGATTTGCAGTATGTAAAGCAAGTGCTAGGGGATGACAATTGGATCAGGCTTTGGATTGATATATGGTATGGAAACCAATCATTGAAAGTGATCTACTCGAAGCCGCATATCATTGCAGCTGACAAGGACGCCTCAGCTATCTATTATTTGGAGTTTCAGAACAAAAGACAAGCCCAAGAAATATCAGATTTATTTTTACTTTAATTATTAGAAAAAGATTTAGTTGATTCTAAATTTGATACATTGTATTCTGATATCCTAAACAATGGGAGTCCTAATCACATGAGGTGGGGGTTCTATAGTGATGGCAAATTTGATGTTCGTTCAAATCATGAAAATTTAAGAGGTTCAGGAAATCACATTTTCATGGAAAGAGTTTCGTTGAGCTATAGTCTGGTTTGAGGAATTGGTTTGGTATTCTTCCTTTGTTTGGAATCTAGCCCCTTTATGCATTTTTAAGGACTTTTGTGGAAGGAGAGGATTCATTGCACATTTGAGGGTGTGAAGTCTAGGTTATCTAGTTAAAATCAATGTTTAAGATTCTTACTCCTTTAGATTGTAACTTTCATTCATCGTAATTTATTTGGAGTATTTTATGTATATATCTTGTGTAAATGAGGGAGCTTCTATTCTTTAGTAAAATTAATCAATCATTAAAAGAATCCCACTGAAATGTACATCAACTTTTCAAATCAAAACTCTAACTCTCATAGGTTTACGTGCAATTGCATTATTTCCAAAATACAAATGGACATGTGCTGCTGTAACAAGGGGCAGGACACAGTCAAAGGATTTGAATGTACGTTGCAGAATAAAGTATTCATTTTTTTAAAAGATTGACTAAGAATGTATTTTATAATATAGCCAACCACAAACGTGAACTTCAGAGAGTCCAACCTCTGCATCCAATTTGAAGCAATATAATCCAAGGACCAAAGAATAATATAATTTAACATACCTGGTTTCCTCTTTGAGAAAAGCCAACATTTTAACAAGAGCACAATTACTGAATTCAGATTGACACGTTTGACTTCCTTCTTTTTTTTTATAATTTAGGGGTTTTGAACCCTGGACATCTTCATTGGAAACATCAGGAGATGCCAATTGAGCTACAAGGCTATTGGCTTTGTTCCAACCCCAAACATAATAATTAAGGGAAACCAGGACTCATGGACCAAGAATGATTTTTGAAAATTAAATGTATTTTGCCTATCCAAAGTAGAAATGTATTTAGGACAAACTAAACCAGGCAGGGATAGTCATTAAGACCATTCCTAGAAGCTGGGTGCATCTAAAACCAAATACTGCTCCCAGCAAAAAGACTTATAAGAATAGAGAAGGAATCAGTCTGCAGTTAGGTGCGTTGTCATTCAGACCAATCCTAGATGCTCGGCACAGCAAGAACTTGCCACACCAGGAAAACACCCAGGCAGGGCAACCTGTCAGAAGTACCTGCTTTACTCATCATTTTCATGATCCCTATTCTTGTCTTTCTAATTATGAAATGTTTTCCTTAAATAATACTGACAGAAATAGAATAATATGCGGGAATGAGACAATGTTGATTTAGCATTAAAGTCTTGTACCAAAAATGATTGTGCTAAGGGCTGAAAAAGATTGAATCAAGTTGCCCTGTGTTTGTGGCTAATGTTATAGAACATGGAAGATTTATTTAAACAGATTTTAAGTTTGTAAAGATTTTTTTCCCCAATTTAGCGTCCCTCTTGATATTATCAGATGAATATCAAAGCACTGCCAAGGGAGTATCACAAAGACTACATATTTGTTTGGATTCCAAAAGCATAGATTTAAAGAATTTGGAAGCAATGGATGTTTAGTATGTTACAACATAAAAAAATAAAAATAAAAACACGCGAGTTAAATTTATGTCCGTCAACATCTATTCATGTGTTTGTAATGTGGAATGTTGGCATAATTTATGGCACCATCAACATAGAGCTAAATCAAATTACGAAAGTTGGAAGACTTACCAAACCCCTCTTTATTCTTCTTCACCAAGCTCATCATATACTTGTCATTTGGCAAATTTTCATCGCTAAAGTAATATTCTGCCTGAAAAACCATAAAAGAATTCCATGGTACTTGAGGACATACATAACCCCTAAACTTTGGAGCAATAGAACTAACAAAAAAAATCCCAAGCAACAACGTTTACATTGGTAATAAATGACAATTATCAATCTTGACAAGTCTTGAACCCCTAACCTCACACACCACTCCATTCTTATGGGGGTTGTAGGTGCCATCTAAATGTTTCAATTTTCAAGGACTTCCCATATTGCACGGTTATGAGTACAAACATGCATTCATTTAATTTACCAAAGGTTTCAAAGGCACTTCACATATCAAATATTGCTAAAAATAACAACTTTCATATTTCCTTCAATTTTTTTCCCAGCATTTTCTAGACAACCAAACAAAACGTAAAGCTTATATAGTGACAGGAAAAAAAAAAACAAAAAAACTATCTATTCCCTGCCGCCCAGAGAATCGAGTTCTACACTCCTAGGTCAAGTCAAATCGACTTGATTTCTTAGATCAAAAACCTCTTCTTCTTTTTTTAATCTCATAAATAAGGGAGTGTAAAGAGAGAGAGATAGAAAGGTTATCTTGCCTGCTTAATAATCTTATGCTTGAGATCATCGGTGAGGACGGCGGGCCCACCGGGAGGACCTTGAACTTGCTCTTGCTCTTGCTCATGCTCATGCTCTGGACCGTGATCGGGATCGGGATCATGATCGTCATCGGACGGCAGTGCGTGAATCTCGGGAAGCACGTCGTGGTGATGGTGTTCGTGGTCCGGAGATCCAACGGGTGAAGAGTAGTCAAGATCAAGATCGTGTGATTCAGGTGGGCCCGTGTGGGTAGCGGAGGCGGGACCCTCGACCTCGAAACCTTCCATTGAGGAGGAGGAGGAGGAAGAGAGCAAAGAAAGGCGTTCTTTTAAAAAAAAAAAAAAAAAAAAAAACAGCCTTCCTTTCTCCTCTCGAAACCTTCCATTGAGGAGGAGGAGGAGGAAGAGAGCAAAGAAAGGCGTTCTTTTAAAAAAAAAAAAAAAAAAAAAAACAGCCTTCCTTTCTCCTGCCCTGCCCTCTCTGCCTCTGCGTATCTGACCGCCTTTTATAGTGACATTGCCAACACTGATGGGGTCATTACCTCGCAAGGACAATTTCGTCATTTTCAGTCTTTTCTTGTCAAATACTTTTGGCACAAAGCCGCACCGCTTCCTTTCAAGCTTTCAAATTTCCCCCTAACGTCATTATTGTTTTCTCTCACCTTGGACTTTTTTGAAAATTTCCAAGCTTTTTGTGTAAAAGTTAGTTCTCATTGCACTTGGGCCGACGCGATGATAAAAGTGGCAAAAATCGAATATTACTGTGTGTTCACATTGTGTTGGCAGTGTGTTGCACTAGTAGAGGAGCTAACTCAGTCTTTAAGAGCACTCACAGCAGATGTGCTAAATATATAAAATGTCAAATATTTGGCGTATTTAACACATCAAATATCAAAAAATACCTCACAACAAATGTTCTATATGTGTCAAATTTTTACCATTTGTGTTCATACCATTGCAAATTTGCAACGATACGGACGCAAATACCAAACCAAAAAAATAATATTTTATTCGACCTTTCTCTCTCCTCTCAATTCTTTATTTGATTTTTTCTCTCTCTTCTCATAATCTATATCTCTCCCAAGTTCCCAACCCGTGTTCTTCCTCTTCTCACAATCAGACGCGAGCAAGAAGCCTATCTACAGTGCAAAAGAAGGCGGCGGCGATGGCCAAGAGAGGAGGAAAGGCAGCCACGACTTTGTTGAAATTGGCGGCAGCGTCGGATTCGCAAAACGGAGTGGAGAAGTTGGTGAATGGGGTTGAGTCGCTTCTAATTTCTGATCTCTCTCTTTAGCTTGATTTGTTGGGTTGTGGCCTGTGGGTTCACATTCGTATGACGATGATGCCTAATTAGCTTGATTTATTAGGTTTGCCATGGTGGTGAACGGCTAAGATTGCCTCTCTCTTGGGTTCATCGATGGTGGTAGATGGGTTTGCCATGGTGTGAGCTTGAAAGTGGGTTTAGTCGATGATAGGTTTGGGTTTGGTAGGTGATCTCACCTCGAGGTTGCTGTCGATCTCACCCTCTTCCCTCTCCTTTCTATCCGCCTTTCACTCTGCCTCTCTCTGGTTGTGGGTTTTTTTTTTTTTTTTTTGCTGCAATTTGCGTTGATCTGATAGTGGTGAGTAATTGTGGTGGTTGGTTTGCAGTAGAGGTGTTGTTGGGCAGTGGATATTAGTGGCTGGTGGTTGTGCCGTTGATGTTGTTGTGTTGTTGATGATAATGGGGAGGGAATAATATATTATTTTAATGTATAGAATTGAATGATAAAACATCTGATAAATGAGATGTTGTAAAATGATGTGGTAAAATAATAAAATAGGCTTTTGGTGTGGCAAAATGCATAATTTTTGCAACACTCTACGATGCTCTTAGCTTTCATTCATGTTTGTTTGGTTGGGAGGAAAAAGTTAAAAAAAAAAAGACAGAAAACTTTTTTATTTGATTAAAAATAATTATTATTTTAAAAAATACTGTTTGTATAAATTTGTCATCATACCCATAAATTAAAAATTAATAAGAATTTAAAAATACTAAACATTTAACGTTGAAAAAAAAAAAAAAAAAACAAAGACAAAACAAATAATGTGGAAGAGGGAAAGGGGCAGATGGGTAATTTCCCATCTAAGCCCATTTTTTCTTCAATTTAGAGAGAAAACAAAACCCCCCCAAAATGTGGGCACGAGGACAAAACAAAATCACCCCCCAACCAAATACTTCAATTATTCATTTTCTCTTCTATTTTCCCCTCTTTAATTTTCATCTCTCCCAAAATCACTCCAACCAAACGAACTCTAAGAGATAAAACCTTAAATTTGAATTAACCGAAGAGTAAAAATGTCATTTCATTTGGACCATTTGATAAACATGAACACCACTCTAAAATAAAATTTAATTCAGCACAATCAAAACGACATAAATAACATAATAATCCAACCAGTGGCGGAGCTTGGATTTTGGGTTAGGGAACGAGATTAAAAGACAAGATTATAAGTAAAATTAATCTAAGAAATATTGATCGACACAAATAACAAAATACATAAACAACTATATGCAAATATAATTGTCATATACAATCTAATATAAACTACAAACTTTATTTCATTTTTTTTCTTACCTAGTTTAATTTACTCAATTGCAAAATCTACTTCAATATGACTTTGCTTAGAATTTGATCTGAACTCATTATTATGATCAGGTTTCTTTAGAATCTCAATTAACTACATATTTCATAGCATTATCTTAAAGAGGGATGCTACGTCCACAACATTTTTACAATAAATCAAAGGTGAAAAGTTGTTATTAGTTATAATTTAAATTCAAAACTTAAATTACTTTTTTACCCGTACATAACAACCAATAACAATCTGCCACTTAGAATTTGTTGTGAAAATGTTGTGGACATAGCATTTCTCTTAAAATAAAAATAAAAATGATTAATTCATAGTGAATAACAATCAAATCAAGGGATTAATCTAATTACACAATTTAAGCATGTAATTTAACTCTTTAAAATAAATCAATGTATAAATATTAAGAATATAATAACATATGTGTGAAGTTTTGTGTGTACCTTAATCCTGAATGCTTTAAAATGTTATGTAAACCTTTTGGGGGTGTTTGGTAAATAATTTTAAACAACAATTTTCAGTTTTCAAACAATATTTCACGCATTTCAATGCACTTTTTCACCCACACATATTTTCACAAAAATTTTTAAACAACAATTTTCAATTTTTAAATACATGTACCAAACGGACTCTTTATCTTCCTCATTTGAGTAGTTAAAAGTTTTGGGTTTATTGCACAAATTCTTGCTTTTGAGAGAGAGAGAGAGAGAGAGAGAGAGATAATTGTAAATAGGAGTTAGACTGGCTAGGCGCTACAGCAAGCACACAAAAGTAGTGTCCTACTTGGCAATGTACTATTTAGAAATAGGTACAGCTCAAATGGTTTTTAATTATTATTATTAAGTGGGACCCAGTATTTAATAATAGTGTTGCCGTGTGAATGTAAAATTTGATTTCTCGTTGACAAGCCACGTCAAGAATTGACGATAATAGCAATCCAGCACGTTACAAAATAAACCATGTGATTATAAGAAATTAATTTTGATTGGTCCTTAATTGCATTAATTCCAGGTCAAAATCTCATTGCTCTATGTTTTATGACAATGATGAAATCTTTAATTTTAAATTTCCCTTCTTGAAAATGATAGAAAATATAAGAGATTAAGATATATGATTCTTTTCTTTTTTTCTTTTTTTTTTGATAAGAAGATATATGATTCTTAAGAAAATGTTTTGATCATTCAGTTGCTTCAAATTCGTAATTATCCTTAAAAAAATATCATAAAAACTGAGCAAAACCCACCAAAGACATGGAACTGGAGCCAAGATGGTGGCAGCCCACCTAGTACTTGTACCAAAATTGAGGAAGGTGTTAAAAGAGAGAATGACACTCATCATAAAGGCCACCCATACTGACTCCCTACTCCACTGTATGTGATGATGAGCTACAAGAACAAGGTTGAGAAGACACAATATAGTTTTTTTTTTTTTTTTTTTTTGGTAATAAGGGACACAATATAGTTTTAGGCAAGGTGAATATTCTATTAACAAATGCCTTAAAAAATCCGTTAACGTGACCAAATTTTAAAACACCAAAATAAGGAGAATAGTTAGTTAACCATAGGGGTGGCAAATAGGTGGGTTTGGGGTGACATAATTAGATTGAGTATATAAAATTCATTTACCCATTAAAACTCATTTAACTAATTGCTTCTGACCCAAATTCAATCCAACCTAATTATTATGGGCAAACCCAACCCACTCAATTATCCAATTATCAAAATTGCCAAAATGCCATTAAAGTGAAAATGACCAAAATACTCTAAAATCTTCAAAAATGACCAAAATACCCCCAAAATCCAAAATATGACAAAAATACTCTTGAAACAAAAAAAAAAAAAAAAAAAAAAAAAAAAAAAAAAACCAAATACCCTTGAAACTTTAAACAAACCCTCTTATACATAATAAACCAGCTAGACTCAACCCCAAGCAAGAGAAAAGATTCTTGCACTTTTTGTTTCAATTATGTGCTTCATTAAGTAATAAAACTTCATTTAATGAAAATAATAACTTGTATATGCACAGGGATGGACCTAGTGGGGGCAAAGGGGGCCCGGGCCCCCCTGGGTCCAAAAAAAAAAAAAATAGTATGTAAAATTTTCAAAAAAAAAAGCTTGGGCCCCCCTTGGTTTTTAGCTCAGGCCCCCCAGCCAGCCAGTCTAGGAGTTTTCAAAAGCCCATGAAACCCTTAAAAAAAAAAATTGTATAAATCTATTTATAATAATAATATAACATATAATAATGTGGTTTATATTAAAATATTAGATTATCTATTTATATCTGATTATAGTAGAAGGACAAATAATTGTTTAATTGTTTGATTTGATCTAATTGCACTTAAATAGTAATTTGCACTTCATCGTTCACACTTTTTTTTTTTAACAAAAATTATTGTATAAATCTTCAAAATTTCATACCTATTAATCAATTTTTTATCCTAAATGCTGAAACATTAGATGTAACTCCTTAGAAAAGCTCTAAAATGTAAAAAGGTAAGTTCAAACCTATTAACCTAAGTACAAATAATTTAGTACAGTGAAAAAAATGTAGGCACAAGTTTACTTAAAGTTAGTTTGTGAAATAAAGTAATTTAATTTTGGCCACAATTTGGGCCAAATTAACTTGAGTTTTTTGCATTTTGAGTCAACGTAGGCTTAACCTATTAACACAATATAGGCATAACTAACTTGCTTCTCCTAAGAAAATTTCCTAGTTCCACCAGTGACTATATGGATGTGTGTTTGGATTTTTTTTTTCGCTTATCTCTGCCCCCCCCACCCCCAACAGCTTGAAATCCTATGTCCGTCCTTGTATATGCATATGTAATGCTACCAATCAAAAGCATATTTATTACTTTACATTTGATTATTCATCATTGAGATGGCATTTATTATTATTTGTAGTTGACTGCTATACCTACAAAGATAGTATTGGAAATGAGCCTAGAAGGTGGGTTAAATTGGTATTGTCTGAAGAACGTTATTGAACAATTTCTTATTCAGAGCTCAACTAGCTTGAATTTTCAAGACATAAAACATTGAGACAAGTAGAAATTTTTTCAAGATTGGATTGTTTAGCTTTTGAGCCAAAGCAACAGGTTATTTGAATGGTTCCTTTTTCCAAGCCAATGAGGCCGTTTGGACTCAGCGTTTTGCTGAGTCCACGTTTCACGTTTTGCCCTTTTTTTTTTTTTTTTTTTTTTTCCGGAAAAGTGAACAGTAAAATCACATGATTTTACTGTTCAGGAGACAAAAATACTGTTCATGCACTGTTTTGGCACTGTTCACGCACTAAAAAAATATTAAAAATGGGTCCCACGGTACTATTTACACATTTAAAAATTATTTTGTTACAGTATTTTCAGTTTTCAGTTTTCAGTTTTCAGTTTCAGCAACAATAAGTTCAATCCAAACACACCCAATGTCAAGTAGCTTGATTTACCTTTTGAGCCAAGCAGTAAATATACCCTATTAAAAAATATATATATATATATATATCCAGTTCCAAACAAATCTCTGTCGGATTAGTAGAGACCAAGTAGGATTTCTTATTTTTCACAAAAAGATATGTCCTCGTCAATTACATTGATGTTGTCTTTATATTTTAGATTGTCAGAGGCTTATTTTATAACAATTATTGCTACGGAAAAATCTTTCTCTACTACGAATATTAAGAAATTTAATAATATTCTTTCAGAAATCTAATTATTAATATAATTATGTGAATCACATTGGGGTGCCCACACAAACACATATAGTTAGTATATTTTGGGATACTCTTAATAAGGTCATAACGTAGGAAAAGTAATGTAGGTTCATGTAGGTGCGGCAGAATGACATACCTTACTAATTATTATCTAAAAAATGATGTATCACTATCATCTATAGCTTAAAGATAAAAACAAAATAAATTAAATTAAACCAATATTTTTCATGCATAGCATGAAATGAAACCAGGGCAAAAAGACTAGAGGTGCAATATAAGAGGGTTTGTTTAAGGTTTTCCATAACCAGGACCACCACCAATGAGACATTTCAAGACATACATCATTGCAATAATTGTCACAACAAGATATATGACCATCTTAGTCATATTGCAAAGAAGCAGCATACTCAATAAACAAAGCTCCCACTATGCAAAACACTGACTTTATGAAAAATAACTTAAACATCACATCAAACTCATAAGGACAGTCAGCAAAATAGTCTCCAAGAACTGAAATACTTTCAGTGAAGCAGTCCCCCATTAGCTCATAAGGTTTTGCCGGAAATACATAGAGGTGAACAATGGAAGCAATGGAAATCTGCATTCAAAATTCACAAAATCACACATAATGGACAACACAATACATTTCAATAATTAGCTTCTAATAAACAGAAAGTAGAATGTTGCATAAAAGAAGGAGGAGAAATCTAATACCACAAATTTTTTTTTGTACAAATATAGCAACTCCCCCAAGTCATCAACATTGAACAAAGCCAAATTATCCAGCACCCAGACAAATCATCCAAGGTAAAATGCAATTTCAGAGGTATATCATAATTGTAAAAGTTTTAATAATAACAATAATAATAAACAAAAAGAAAAAAAAATGTTTTTATAAATAGAATTCCATGATCCAACCATGTAAGAACTAGCAATCAAATGAGCAGAAGTAATTAATTGATCAAAGAAGCAAAACCCATTAAGTTCTGAGGTGACCCAATTCCACAATTACAAAGAACAACACAATTCTGAGCATAGTTCTTCTGGCTAATCCAAAAATGATATAAAAATTGAGCAGAAGAAATCAAATTTGATCAAAGAAGCCAAACCCATAAAATTCTGGAGTGACCCATTTCCACAATTACAAAGAACAACATCATAATTCTGAGCATAAAATTCTTCTGGGTAATCCAGAAATGACATTGACGAGGTAAATAATCATTGACGAATCCATCTATGAGAATGATCTTCCTGGTACGGACGAGAAAATGCACAGGACGAGCATCGCAGTAGATCGCGGTACTGACGAGGATATTCAGTACCTTTAATGCAGTCAACTGAACAGCTACACTTCCAGCTGTGCAAACCGTTTGAAGACATTGATGCCTCATTACTCAGATTTGAGGCGTTACTCAATGGAGCATTAAGACCTCCATAACTCCTCCAACGGCTAGGAACGATGAGGGTAGATATAAAGCCCACACATTCCCACGAAAGAGGTAAGAGATAGAGATTGTTTATTTTACTGATTCTTGGTTCATTCTAATTTTCCTGCAAAGAAAATTCAATATTCTAACTTTGGCATCGGAGGCGCTGTGGCAGGCACCACACCGGTGTGTACAGGAGACAAGTGGAAGGGATTAGCTCCGTCCGACGAACATCACTGACAAGTTCATTCTTATCAGTTTGGCGCCGTCTGTGGGGAAGACTTTGTTTTCGTGTTCAGACTCGAAATAGTAGTTCCCTGTTCTTGTTCTTTCCAAGATGGAGTCTAATCAGGACGCCGCAACCCTGGCCCAGCAAGTTCAAACCCTTGCAGCCACCGTTGAAGAACTAACTAAGCAAAACCAAGAATTGAGATCACGACTTCAGCAAGAGGATAATCGTTCGAAGGGAAATCAAGAAGATGAAGGAGATAGCAACAGAAGAAGTGACCATCGAAGGCCTAACACTCCCGTCGAGCAAAATTCAGATATCCTTCGGGAGATGAGGAAAGAGATGGACGAACTAAGAAACGCTATCAAAGAGAAAACAGAGCGAAGTGTGGATCGGATGGTCCGCGCAACGGATTCACCATTTACAACAGTGGTTCTCGACTGCCCAGTGCCGTCGAAATTTGGGTTACCTCAGCTCGAGCCCTTCGACGGGCTGAAGGACCCTCAAGATCATCTAAATACCTTCAAGACGACCTTGGGACTTCAACAACCCCCAGACGAAATTTTGTGTCGTTCCTTCCCTACTACACTCAGGGGGGCTGCCCGAGAGTGGTTCACGAAGTTGCCAACGTCATCAATCGACACGTTCGAGCAGTTGAGCAACGCTTTCCTACGCCACTTTATTGGAGGACAGCGACCAAAAAGGACCGCTGACAACTTGCTCACCATCAGACAGGGAGAGAAAGAAACCTTGAGGTCATATGTACAACGTTTCACGAGGGAAACACTGGAAGTAGACGAAGCCGACGATATGGTGCAGCTGACGACCTTCAAGGCTGGATTGAGGTCCAGGGATCTCGTCAGCTCACTTGCGAAGAACCCCCCAAAAACGATGGCTGAGATGCTCCTCAAGGCGCAGAAATATATGAACGCTGAAGATGCATTAGCTGCTATCAAGGACGAAGATAGGCCAAGAGACAAAGAAAGAAAAGAAGATGATCGCAGAGGGCAGAAGCGGGACCGTCCTGATCGTCGAATCAGTGACGGATCTAGAAGGAAGGACGACAAAAATCAAAGAACGGTGAAATTCACCCCCCTTGTCATGCCTGTTGACAAAATCTTGGCACAGATTAAGGACGAACATTATCTTAAGTGGCCACGACCACTACACTCATCTCCCAACATTCGCGACAAAAGTAAATACTGCCGATTCCACAAAGATCACGGCCACTACACTGAAGATTGTAGGGATCTCAAGGAGCAGATAGAAGAGTTGATACGGAGGGGGAAGCTACAGAAATTCGTAAAGAAGGGAGAACACGGCAAATTCGGAGAAGAAAACAAGCGCCAACAGGGGTCCTCCTCTAGAAGTGACGGTCGTCAGTCACAACCACCTCAAAACATAGTTGGGGAAATACAGACGATTGCCGGGGGACCTACCACTGGGGGTTCATTCAAATCGCTCAAGAGAACACATCAACGACAAGTGAATAGCGTCCACGGGTCACATCCGTCAAAGCAGAGACGAACTGATCAGGATATGACCTTCAACGAAAGTGACTCCCGAGGAGTAAAACAGCCACACAATGACCTTAAAAAAATAAGCATCAGGCAATTAAAATTACTACGACCCTTGTAAGAAAAATGGCCGGTGAAAGATTTTACTAATCTTGAGATAAATCTTTAGGAGGTTGTTGGACTTGGAGAGGTCAGACCCAGAGCTTTGGGCAATTGACATCTGAGGACGCCTTGGCTTAGTTTAGGAGCAACTAGAATAACTTAACTATAAGTACAGCTACAGAAAACATAATAATACAATGTCAAATAGGTGTAGGATGGCCAGTATAAAAGTAAATTCTGGAATACAACGTTGTCTAGGAGGCTGTTTGTGTTTGGGATAGGATTCATTGGAGAAAGAAAAGAACAGAACACCATACCGTAATAAGTTTTCAATGCCTCATGTTAAATAGGCCTAATGAAGAGGATTGGGGAGAAGAAACAAATTGAGTAAAAAAAGAGGTAGAATGTTTGGTACAGTATACAAACCACAAAATTCATCCCGCCTATATACAAAGAACTCCAACTACTGCCCATTTATTGATTTTAACTATAATGGAACAGCTGTACATGGAAACAAGGTTGAACAGGACACAAACCTGTAGCTTGGCTAGAAGAAGCGTGTCATGATGAATACTAGAACGTGGTCTATCCATCTAAATTTGAAAGTAAAAAGCTCAACATCACAGATAATTTCACAAAAACTAGCAATCACTTAGGTTCAGACAAACCATCCAGGTGCTTTCACAACTGATTGAAGTTCGAAGTTCAGATACCCTCTTGAAACATTCTCTATTGAAATTTATCGACTTATACAAACCACGGTTTCCATCAAAGAATATGAAACTTAATTGGTCACATTACCTAGTGGTAGGAATCCTCACTGTCTTTATGAATTTCCCTAGAACAAATGGACTCCAAAGCAAGCTATATAGCTGAGATGTTATTGCAAAAAAAATCTAATAAAACCTTAACTAGCTCTCGCTCTACATAGATTAATAACCCAACCTCTCCCAAAATTCTATCACAATTACAAAGCATGACAAATTACAGAGGCCGAAAAGGAAAAGAGAATTGTAATTTAAAAACACATCATCCTTAATAAGATACAATATCATCTGCTCTAAATCACACATAACTTTTTCCTAAATTACCACTAAGGAGAAATTAAAAAATAAATAAAATCTAAGACAGATTTCCACTAGGGAATGAAACTAAGCTCTCCAAATAAATCATAGCTGTTGATGGAAACCCTCCACATTGAAGATTCTTCATTTCTTGAGAATCAATGTTATACAATACTATTGCCTCATCGCCACCACGCAGAAGAAGCTCTCCATTCTTGGCAAACCCTATTAGCTCTTTAATTCCTAAGAGGGGTCCTACAACAAGTTGTTTGGTCCAAGAATCCTCGACCCCATATGTAATACCCGGAAAAAAAAAAAGATTTAAGAGAGGTATTTAAGTAATTTTTTTTTTTTTTTTGTGTGGCCAATTTTATAATTTCTAATTATAAGGAAGTTTTTTTAGAAAATAAGCTTGAAATCCTAACTATTTATAAGCTATTAAGTAATGTATAGAGATATTTTGAGAGAGGAGATTACCCAAAGACTAAAGTAGAGAAGATATGACTACACCCTTAGGTAAGAGCTTAAGAAATTTGTTCTTTTGTTAAATTTAGACTTTATGTGGTATTAGAATATATTTTATGTGAGTATTTTGGCAATAGTGAGATGTTTATATATCCAATGAGATTAAGATGTAAACGAAGAAGAATTTGATTAATTTAATAATTTTCTTTGTGCCGGTGTTGCGTTAAGTGTAAAAGAAGGCTCTTGGATCAGATTTTTTGCACAGGTTGACGAATTGGGGTTTTGCGAATTGCAAAACGTAATGGTGTTTGTGTAGGTTGATTTTGAATGATATAGAATATAGTATCTTTTTCCTAGTTTTGTCCTCATCTCAAAGAGAACTAGCGGTGAATGGAGATTTAAAAAAAAAAAAAAAAAAAAGAGCACACGTTAGAAGATTAGGTGGTTACTTTTGACCCTATATGCTATAAGTATGGTGTATCTATAGGTTTGTCCCTAGGTACTATTAGTGGCAGAAAGTGGAGGAAATATATATATATATATATATTATGAATACGGTGGATTTTTTTTTAACCATGGAATAATAGTGAAAATTATTGGATATTTTTAGCAGTCTTTCTTTTGGTCGATTATTCAATAAGTTTTATTTAAAATATTAGATTATTGAGTAAATGATATTTGAAAAATTGTTTAGTGATATCTAAGATTTTAGAAGAAGTTTAGGGAGAAGTTCCTTTTGTATGACTTTTGAGGTAGTAACTTATCTAAATTTTTTATTTTGCATTTTAACAATTAAATTGTTTACGTTGTTACAATTTTATTTCTATTGTATTAATGATTTCAAGTAAAAATTATCAAAATATATCTGATTACTGAATATATGATGTATTTTATTTAATTTTTTTTTTTAGTTATATTGATTTAAAGTAAAGAATTATAGAAATATCACAAATAGATTTGAATATTGAATATATGATTATATATATATATATATATTTGAATAAGATATATTTTTGTTAGAACTATGATTTCATATATATGATTATGAACAATCTAACTATGAATTTATTTTGATACCAGCAATGGGGGTTATTCATTGGTACTTGATACCCAACCAATGGGAGTTGTTCATTGGTATTCTGATACCCACAATGGGGTTATTCATTGGTATTCTGATACCCAAACCAATGGGTTATTCATTGGTACTTGATACCAGCCAATGAGGGTTATTCATTTACTCTATGCCCAGTCCGGGATATATACTACACATAGTCACAAGATTTTAAAAATATGAATTACGTTTGAATATTTGAACTATTTTAAGTCCTTAAAATGCATAGTGAATTTGAAATGTTTGAGTATTTGAATTTTTTTGGTCATTAAATGCTTATGTATCTTTTTGGAACATATTGTAAGTTATACTTTGATATATGGAAAACTATTACTTTCTAAACCATCTATGATATATTTGTAGATTAAAGTATGTGATCTATTTGTAATTTATTATTTTAAGACTATGAAATTGCTTCAATTATTTTGAAACACACATAGTATATTATAACTTGGAAAACACATATTACATCTTTTCCTTACAAATCTATTGTTGATAGAAATTATTAGGATTTTGGTTACTTATTGAGTTGTCAACTCACCCTCTTTTTCCCTCCAGTTTCAGATTGTGAAGAATACAAGTTTTAGGAGTTTTGATGTTGTTGTGAGTAGAAAAAAGAATTTGTGATATTGGGATTGGATGGTCTTCTAATAGTTTTATATTTATTGGCAATTGGCATTATGTACATGAGGTTTGGATTTGTTCCTATTAAATTATTGGAGATCTATTAGTAAGGAATTTGTTGAGGTATTTTGGATTTATTTGATTTAATTTTGAGGATAAATTTTAGTTGCTAAGAATGTTTTGCACATTGTAGGTTGCTTACTTTATAGGTGCGACAGTTGTCATGTGCTTATTTTTATAGTTAGGTTCGGGGCATAACAATTTTAATGGTATCAGAGCTTAGGTTATGATCTTGTAGACTTTATGCTAGGTTTTGATTTAGAATGAAATTTGCGCCCTAGACATTACAATTCTAGTTATTGTTTATGAAGGTTATTAGGTCATAGATAGTATTCTTTTGATGACTTGATGAGAACTGTAAGTGAGGTTCCATCATATGATGATTTGTTAGGTCATAATTGAAGGATTTGATATTTATGTCTATGTGGTTATGCATACGTGACTTATAAACACAAAAGGGAGGATTTTAATTGATATACTTCTATGATCTTATACTAGGTATTAAGTGGGTGTATTTTATTCTTGAAAATTTTGTAATTGATCAGATTGGTTATTAAAACTTATTCTTCTTATTAAAAGGAAAAGAGAGTGAGAAAGGAAAGGCAAAGGAAATCTTCCTGCTGTTTTGTGACTAATCTTTTGAAAACTCATTTGATAGTTTTGCCTAATATAGTTGACCTACCTAAGGTTAGTTTGATCTGTAGGAGATTCTCATAGGTTTAATTATTGAATGATAGTTTTCTATATGCCCTATTCAGAATTTGGAGTGCTTTGGGGAATTGAAAATTGGAGAACTTTATTTAGGGATTAAGGTTTGATGTAGAGTTATAATTCCTTGATTTTAGTTTATATGGAGTAAAGAAATTAACAGAAAGTTCGTAGTGTGAAGGAAAATCAATTTGTGGTTATTGTAGTTCACATTATATTATATATTATTATATAAATTCTGAGGGTGTTTAAAAAATGGACAACGTTTAGCTACAAAATCGGTTGTAGCCTTAGGCTACAAACTCACTCAATATCTTTTTATTAGAGGTGAATTTTGACAAATCCACCATTGGATTACATCTTCTTTTTATATCCTCCATGTTTACAAAATTTTAAGAAAATTAAAGACCAATAGCTATGTCATCAATAAATTTTTAAATTGCAAGTTTTTGTAATTTAAAATTATGCATAAAATATAAGTTTATAGATTATATAGTATATAATATCCGATTGACACAAAATTTGACATGTATATTAAGAGCATAAAGAACATGCAATTCAACGGTTAGATTTTCAAAATATGCAGTAATATTTATTTTATTGAGTGAGTTTGTAGCTAAGGCTACAACTAATTTTGTAGCTAATTTTGTCCTAAAGAATTCAGTAATATTTTCATGGACTTCCTTGGATTCTAATGTTAAGGACTGACTTTCTTTGGATCATTGTTCTTGTTAGGATTGACCTACATGGATTACCATAGCTTTATTATGTGTGAGGTAGTCCCTAAATGTTTTGAGACATGTTTTGTTACTTAGAAGTTTGAGGTCCGCAATTTCTTTTCTATGGACTTGGAGGTTTGTTTAATATCCTTGGGAGTAAGTTTTGATGCCAGAAATGTAATTCTTTGAATTTAACTAATAAGAGTTAATGGATTGGCTCAATAGAAAATGAAGTGGATAGAACACAAGTATGTGGTAGTATTGAATTGGACTAGTGAACCATATTTTTTATTGGACATTGAAGATTGGGATGGCTAGAAAGTTTATTTTGAAAGATTGTTACAATTTGAATTATAGTCAATTGTTATACCTTTTGTTTTATATTGGCAGATGGTTAGTGATTATAAATTGCAGTGTACTCTTAAGTTCTAGACTGCTGGGACTATTATTTGCAAGGTAATAAATAAAAGGGTTGAGATACTTCATGGACTATTCCCTTCTAGCCATTGCATATTTAGAGATTTCTTTTCATAATAGGGAATGTAATTAAGGAACCCATCTCTTCAATGAGTTCTAGCCCAAGTATCATTTGGAGATTAAAGGTGAATAAATGTTGCTTATTTGAGAAGATAATTTATGGTTAAGATAGAGGTTGTGTGAAAGACCTTATATCAATGCTCAATTGATTATTTATGGAGGTTTTGAAATTTTCTTACAAAACTTGAGGAAGAAAAGATATAGTAATATATGCATATGTTGTAAATTAGTTTTGAACTTAGGAAGCATTGAAACTTTGGATGCACGACTTAATTTTGAGGTATAGAATTGAATGGATGCTAGCATTCAATAGTCTATAGTGAATCTCAAAATTGTGGCTTTAGAGTAGCGCAACGAAAGTGTGATAATTTGTTCAGCTTGTGATGAATTCAGAGGACTGAATTCTTATAAGTGTGGGAGATTGTAATACCAGAAAAAAAAAAAGATTTAAAAGGAGAGGTATTTAAGTAAATTTTTTTGTGGGGTCAATTTTATAATTTCTAATTATAAGAGAGTTTTTTAGAAAATAAGGTTGAAACCCTAACTATTTATAAGCGTATTAAGTTAATGTATAGGAGATATTTTGAGAGAGGAGATTACCCAAAGGACTGAAGTAGAGAAAGATTGACTACACTCTTAAGGTAAGAGCTTAAGAAATTTTGTTCTTTTGTTAAATTTAGACTTTATGTGGTATTAGAATATATTTTTATGTGAGTATTTTGGCCAATAGTGAGATTGTTTATATATCCAATGAGATTAATGATGTAAACGAAGAAGGAATTTGATTAATTTAATAATTTTCTTTGTGCCCAGTGTTGCGTTAAGTGTAAAAGAAGGCTCTTGGATCAGGATTTTTTGCACAGGTTGACTGAATTGGGGTTTTGACGAATTGCAAAACGTAATGGTGTTTGTGTAGGATTGATTTTGTATGATATAGAATATAGTATCTTTTCCTAGTTTTGTCCTCATCTCAAAGAGAACTAGCGGTGAATGGAGATTTAAAAAAAAAAAAAAAAAAAGAGCACACGTATAGAAGATTAGGTGGTATACTTTTGACCCTATATGGCTATAAGTATGGTGTATCTATAGGATTTGTGCCTAGGTACTATTAGTGGCAGAAAGTGGAGGAATATATATATATATATATATATTATGAATACGGTGGATTTTTTTTTTTTGACCATGGAATAATAGTGAAAAATTATTGGATATTTTTAGCAGTCTTTCTTTTGGTCAGGTATTCATATAAGTTTTATTTAAAAATATTAGATTATTGAGTAGATGATATTTGAAAAATTGTTTAGATGATATCTAAGGATTTTAGAAGAAGTGTTAGGGAGAAGTTCCTTTTGGTATGACTTTTGAAGGTAGGTAACCTTATCTTAAATTATTTTATTTTGCACATTTTAACTATTAAAAATTGTTTACAGTTGTTACAATTTTATTTCTATTGTATTAATGATTTCAAGTAAAAAATTATCACAAATATATCTGATTACTGAATATATGATGTATTTTATTTAATTGTTTTTTTTTAGTTATATTGATTTAAAGTAAAGAATTATAGAAATATCACAAATAGATTTGAATATTGAATATATGATTATATATATATATATATATTTGAATAAGATATATTTTTGTTAGAAACTATGATTTCATATATATGATTATGAACAATCTGACTATGAATTTATTTTGATACCTAGCCAATGAGGGTTATTCATTGGTACTTTGATACCCAATCAATGGGAGTTGTTCATTAGTACTCTGATACCCAATCAATGGGGGTTATTCATTGGTATTCTGATACCCAAACCAATGGGGGTTATTCATTGGTACTTTGATACCTAGCCAATGAGGGTTATTCATTATTACTCTAATGCCCAGTCACGGGAATATAGCGTGACCATAGTCACAAGATTTTTAAGAATATGAATTACGTTTGAATATTTGAACTATTTTAAGTCCTTAAAATTGCATATGTGAATTTGAAAATGTTTGAGTATTTGAATTATTTTTGGTCATTAAAGTTGCTTATGTATCTTTTTGGAACATATTGTAAGTTATAGCTTTGATATATGGAAAACTAACTACTTTCTAAACCATCTATGATATATTTGTCAGATTAAAGTATGTGATCTATTTGTAATTTATTATTTTAAGACTATGAAATTGCTTCAATTATTTTGAAACACACATAGTATATTATAACTTCGAAAACACATATTACATCTTTTCCTTTACAGATCTATTGTTTGATAGAAATTATTAGGATTTTGGTTACTTATTGAGTTGTCAACTCACCCTCTTTTTCCCCTCCAGTTTCAGATTGTGAAGAATAACAAGTTTTGAGAGTTTTGATGTTGTGTTGTGAGTAGAAAAAAGAAGTTTTGTGATATTGGGATTGGATGGTCTTCTAATAGTTTTATATTTATTGGCCAATTGGCATTATGTACATGAGGTTTGGATTTGTTCCTATTAAATTATTGGAGATCTATTAGTAAAGAATTTGTTGAGGTATTTTGGATTTATTTGATTTAATTTTTGAAGATAAAATTTAGTTGCTAAGAATGCTTTGCACATTTGTAGGGTGCTTACTTTATAAGTGTGCGACAGTTGTCACATGCTTATTTTTATAGTTGGGTTTGGGACGTGACACCATATTATCGCATCACCCATATATCAAAGTATTTCTCTGTCATAGTACGTTCATCATTATAAACAATAAAAGCAAGGCAATCATTGGGCACGGCAAAAGTTTTTTCCTTAGTCGAAACATTGTCCAGCTTCGGGTACCTTAGTTTTCGAAACACATCATCTGGAAATCTTATTACTCGAAACACTTCATGGCTCATGTCAAAGCATACAATTACCTCAGGATCACAATCCTCCCCGAGTTCGTTTATGTCATCGTTGTAGATGAAACCCACCCAATGATGAACCCCATTCAAGTATATTGCATCAAAACGATAAATCGAAGTAATTTTTGAATCATGAATAGCGGTGTTGACTAATTGGGTCTAGGAATCAAAACTTAGGGTGTAAACATGAACAGAATGGTAGACAAACCAAACCACCTTATAGTCATTAGAATTGTGATCATAACCAAATGCACATGTGATTGGACAACTAGCTGTGGGATAGGAAACAACCCTAGATTGAAAACTCCCTCCTCAAAAAAAAAAAAAAAAAAAAAGGTAGTCAATTGATATGAAGCAAGAACAATTTAAATCATTAAAGAACAACTATTGTGGGAAAAATCAAATCACATAAATATTACTAATAATCCTTAACAAAGTTTCATCCTCAACCCTAATTATAAATTTAGCTACTCATGGTAATTGAAATAAAACAAAAGAATAAAATACTAAACATTAAACTAGACAAATAAAATAGAGAAAGAAATAGTCACAATGCTATCATGGAGAAAAGCTACAGAGAAGCCACATGCGGCACTGCCTCTTGCTCCAATTTTCTGTTTTGCATCACAGCCCTAGCAATCGCCTCAGTCCCCCCTGAATTTTGCCCTAAAAAGCCTTTAAATAGGTCAATGAATCCTATTACAAGTTGAATTCCCATTTGGAGAAAATCCCAGACTTTTAGGCTTTACTTAACCGACTATTTAGGCCCACTTAACGCCAGAATTAGGGCTTCTGGTAAACTACAAAGTTGTAGCCCTTTAAGTTAAATTTCCAGCCCAACTTGAATCATCTCGATTGGACATCTGAGCCGAAAGTTATGCTGAAAATACTAACTGATGTGCAGGCTGGAATCCTAATCCGAATTGGACTTGAATTTGGTGCAAATTTCCTTTGATTTCTTACTCCAATTGGACTTAAATTTAATATTCATGCCTGGCTGGATGTAAATTGGCTTGATTCAATTGCCCTAGCCCCACTTTGCATGTAAAACCCTTGTTATCTACAACATAAAGATATTATATAATCAGTCACAAAATAACATAGAAGTAAGGCTAAATATGTAGATATGTGAGTATTTTATTGTATATATTTCATGCACATCAGACGGTATTCACATTAAATTCGTCATTTGAGGTCAATCAACAAAAGCTCTTGGAAAGGCCCAAAACACACATATTGCCTCCCACGGTTGATGCTTCGTGGACTATTATTTCCACAAGGAAGACTAGTTCAACAACAAACCATTGATAAAGCTATGTAATTTACCCTTAGTAGAAAGTATGTGGACTGCAAAGAAATTATTACTCAATAGTGAAAGAAGCAACAAAGCATAGCAGGTATGTCCATTACACTCTCTTGTCATGTTTCAATATCTACTATTTACGCAACATAGTAGGACCTTTTCTTTCCTAATGCATTTTGATAAGATTGGAAATAAGGAAGTCAAATATTATTGTGCAAGATAATGTATCATAACTTTAGGCATTTAAGAAAAATGAAGCCGCAACCTTTTTTACTAAAATTATGATCTTAAATATAGGCATTAAAATAGGAAAGAATACCTTAATTGCTACAACCTACACACTTCAAAGAAAGTCAATGGCTAAGAAGCCCGGATGATCTCTTTGAAATATTTGTCATTAAAGCCAAATATAAGTCATATATTGTGGCCTTAATATCATAATTATGGCCATTAAAGGGTTTTATTACATTTTCTACTATAACTAAAACAATCCGTTTGTGCCCTTTTATGTGTCAAATTAATGCTATGCTAAAGAAGGAATATAAATGATAAACAATAGAAGGATAATACCTTGGTTGATAACTTGATATTCATGGGTAGCAAAGCTTTGCCATAGGGCCATCCCCCAAATTTATATTTGTATTTATTGATAACAATAGTAAAAGATGAAAGTATAGAAATAGAAAAAATATACTCTCTACAATTATGAACGAGTTATTAGTTCATCAACTGACTAATGACACATTACTTTAAAAAAAAAAAAAAGTCTAAAAAGATTTAAAAGAAAGCTAAAGAAATAAAATGCATGAATGGCCTATTTGGCCTTGCGTACAGAATAATTTTCAAAGTGAATGCAAGGTGGGACTAGGGTTGAAAGGCCCAAAGAATTACAAACTTCAGTCCTTATAGAAAAACTGCAATAGTTAAGCAAAAATCATTTTCAAAATATTAAGAAATTTTTACCTTGAAATGTCCCACAATAGAATGAACAAAATTTACTATTCAAACTTTTCCATGTATCAATATATGTTGCTCTGACTTTGAGAATGGAGAATTTAAATGGTTCGATCTATACACGACCATGCATTCGAGCATTCAAAGGGAAAAATGTGGGACTCTTACGGTGTCACAATCCACATGTATCATTCAATAGGAGCGGCTATACAGGTACGATGTTTTTACTTTATGCTCGCACTTGTGACATCACCAGAGTAGATACTTACTTACATATGTGATATACAAGCAGAGCTTACTGTCTCTAAATACTAAGTAGTGTCAAATTGTTTACATGTGATTCCATTAGACAGAAATTAGTTAAGGACCATGTGAATGCACCTTAAAGTAGTTGGCCAACTATATATTTTGACCCGAATGACATGTACTCTATATTAAGCTTATCATTTCAGAACAATCGAAATTATTTATTTGTTAGTATTTTTTGGAGCAAAGTGAAGCTAGTAAAGCTCAAAAAAAAAAAAAAAAAAAAATCCAAAAAGATTTAAAAGAAAGCTTAAGAAATAAACTACATGAATGGCCTATTTGGCCTTGCGTACAGAATAATTTTCAAAGTGAATGCAAGGTGGGACTAAGGTTGAAAGGCCCAAAGAATTACAAACTTCAGTCCTTATAGAAAAGTTGCAATAGTTAAGCAAAAATCATTTTCAAAATATTATGAAATTTTTTACCTTGAAATGTCCCACAATAGAACGAACAAAATTTACTATTCAAACTTTTCCATGTATCAATATATGTTGCTCTGACTTTGAGAATTGAGAATTTAAATGGTTCGATCTATACACGACCATGCGTTCGAGCATTCAAAGGGAAAAATGTGGGACTCTTACGGTGTCACAATCCACATGTATGATTCAATAGAAGCGGCTATACAGGTACGATGTTTTTATTTTATGCTCGCACTTATGACATCACCAGAGTAAATACTTACTTACATATGTGATATACAAGCAACGCTTACTGTCTCTAAATACTAAGTAGTGTCAAATTGTTTCCATGTGATTCCATTAGACGGAAATTAGTTAAGGACCATGTGAATGCACCTTAAAGTAGTTAGTCAAATATATATTTTAACCCAAATGACATGTACTCTATATTAAGCTTATCATTTGAGAACAATTGAAATTATTTATTTGTTAGTATTTTTTGGAGCAAAGTGAAGCTAGTAAAGCTCAAAAAAAAAAAAAATGGATCAACAAAAAGCTCAACATGAAATAAATCATCGAGCAGAAAAAGGTCATGGACATGGACCTACAATAATTGTTGAGAATATTGCATATGTTTTCCTAGCAGGTTAGGTCCCTATACCTGAATTTCCTCTTATTTATATTATAACATTACTTGCTTTACTTAGAATAGAGCAAATTCTAAAAGTATTCAAACCATAATATGAGGGAAAGATATTACACCCTCCTTTTAGCAATCTTATTTATGGGTAAGCTATTTCCCCATCATAGTTGCTATTGTCTAGACAATTTCTATGTTAAGGGCCAAGAGTTGAACAATTGTATGCTATGTGCCTATATGATTAAACAGTTGTTGACAGATTTCATAGTCAACTGATGAAGGGAACATATTTCATAAAAAAGAAAGCAAATGAGATGGTAGGCTAATTCTGCATGCTTTATTGCCACAAAACTTGGCAACCAATGTGCACATGCATGTCATATGGGCTAGAATATATACAATAATTTATTCTTTTATTTGTTTACACCAAATTCCAACACTCTTTAAAATACTTTGCCAAGTGTTATTTCGTTGCAAGAGAATAAGGTACTAGTTATGAAAATGATCGATGGAAAGGCAAATTGCTAAATTACAAAATTAGTAAAAACATGCACAATTGACACAAAAGGCTAGACAATTTCTTGCTAAAGTTAAAGGCTTGACTAGTAATATCTGCTCTAGGTAGTGTAACCCATTTTAGACTTTTGATCTCTAGCCGATCAAATGATCTTAAGTTCGTCCATTTCTTTTGCTATTCTACTATTGCCAAAACAAAGAAAAAAAGTGGAAATGGTTGAACTACCTATAAAGCATGCGCTTCATACATAAAAAGAAATTCTGAAGGGGATGTCATAATTTGATGAAGAAAAACCCTCAAGAAGAAAATAGAGATATATCTAGAAGTTGTGAAAATTCCATCTACATCACAAATGTCGAGTTTAACTCTTGTAAATTATGGAGTTGTACAAATCCAACAAAGAAGAGATGTATAAGTAAGAATTCAACGACGAGGAGTTCGTCAAGAAGACTACAACAATGAAAAGATCGAGGTATTTACAAAGTAGTATCGAGATTTAAGGTCTTCTATTGAGGTAACTCATTTCTTTCTTTCTTTTTAAATTATCCATGAGATTATTTTATTGAAACTAAATAAATATCAAGCTTGCATGATTATTACAAATGTGTACGTGGAACATGTTGAAAATATTGCTATAAAATTGTTACAATCATCATAATCAATATGACTATATTATTAGTAGCATATGGTTCATCGTCAAGAATCTGAGAAGTTCTATCAAGTCTCTTAAACTTAAAATGCTAGATGATCGTGTTCATGAATCTCAATAAATTTCCTCTATCTCCGTCAACTCACCAAAATATTTTTAAATTGCTTTAAAGATTATACACGGTGCAAGCACCTAACAAAGACCAACTTAAAGAAGCATATAGTCAAATATCTTCAATTTTTATACTTCTCTATGATTCATATAGAATGTACTTCATAAAAAAAAATATAAAAAAATAAATAAAAATTGGAGCAAAAGAGATCTAGGCCTTAGACATGAAGTATCATGTTGAGCTTAAAAAATCTTGAAAAGAGAAGAGCTCATCATCTTAAAAAGAGGAGCTTATCAAGAAGATCCCAGTAATAAAAAGATCGAAGTATGTGACAAAATAATGTCGTCATTTAAGACAGATCACAAAAAAGGTAAAACTCTAGGATTACAAGGAAATAAGAAAAAGGTCCACCTAGGCTATTGGTAACTTACTATTTATATATGAATTGTTCTAAAATTCTTGTTTAACCAAGTCTTGGCAAGTGTATGTGCTACTTAATGCAGATATCAACATGGCCTCAAGAAGGTCCAAAATGACATAGTGTCAAGGAATCTTTCCAAAAATAAGTGACAAGATTCCTTAAATGGATATAAGTCATCAAAAAATGGCTAAGTGATAAGATTCTGCCAAGACGGATGTAAATCACTAACGAAGCCTAAGTGACAAGATTCCTTAAATGGATGTAAGTCACCAAAAAATGGCTAAGTGATAAGATTCTGCCAAGACGGATGTAAATCACTGACAAAGCCTAAGTGACAAGATTCTTTAAATGGATGTAAGTCACCAAAAAATGGCTAAGTGATAAAATTCAACCAAGACAGATGTAAATCACTGACGAAGCCTAAGTGACAAGATTTCTTAAATAGATGTAAGTCAACAAAAAATGGCTAAGTGATAAGATTCCACCAAGACGGATGTAAATAACTGACGAAGTCTAAGTGACAAGATTTCTTAAATGGATGTAAGTCACCAAAAAATGGCTAAGTGATAAGATTCTGTCAAGACGAATGTAAATCACTAACAAAACCTAAGTGACAAGATTCTTTAAATGGATGTAGGTCATCAAAAAATGGCTAAGTAATAAGATTCTACCAAGACGGATGTGAACAGTTTTTAGACCCCCTAACACAACTGGATTAACCTAGTTAATTAGCAAAGTGATTAACTTAGTTAAATTATGCAAATCTAGATTATCACAATCAAACAATCATATCAAGTATATAGCAGCAGAAAAGTAAATAACACAAAAATATGATGACCTAGGAAATCACACGGTAAAAACCTGGGGAGGATTTGACCCAGCTATCCTCAAGGTAAACTTGAATCCACTATCTTGAAAGAATCAAAGTTCATACAATAAGGCTTATAAGCCCCCACGCTCGACTTCTTATTGCTACCCACCAGTAGAACTTACTGACATGACCACGTGCAAGCTCCGAGACCACGGACTCCTTCTTTTTTGGATTCTCCAGCAAGTACAAGCACCCACGCTTGTTTTTCTTTAAGTTTCAATGGTAGCAACTGAATTAATCAATAAGGTGTAGATAACATCTCCTCTTTGAAAACCCTAAGCTTTGTGTAAAGGAAAGGTCCTCTAGATCTCACAAGAGATTTACACAAAACAACAATATGAGCAATAAGAGCTACACCAAAAAACGTGGCTAAGTTTTTCTTTATATACTAGGAGAATTAGATCTGAAACCCTAATCCTTAATGGGCTTAAGCTGCTGTTTGGTCCGACTTAAAATTCTGCAGATACAATTTTTAATTGATCGAGCCTGTTCTTCGATCGATTGAACCAGGCAAAATATGAAGTCTTCTTCCTGCAGCTTGTATGTTCTTGAATCTTGATTTGAATCACCCTGAGCATTGTCTAATAAAACCTATAGACTCTAAGATCTATATCTAGACAAGTTTGTGTTCACGATTTGCCAATTGTTCTAAACATTTAAAACCTAACAGGATGTAAATCACTGACAAAGCCTAAGTGACAAGATTCCTTAAATGGATGTACGTCACAAAAAAATAAAAAGAAAAAAGGACAAGATTCCGCTAGACAGATGTAAATCACTGACGAAGTCTCATAACTGGATGTAAGTAACCCAAAAGTGGCTAAATGACTAAATACCCTTAGACAAGTGTAAGCAGACAAGGATTCTCACACAAACGCAAGTCACATGCAAATCAAAAATATCAAATGTGACAAATAAAAAATGAATAAAAGAAGAAGCATTGACGTGATAAAAAATGGTCGTCCAAAGAAATCACCTTGCCCTTCAACAGTGATAAAAAATGGTCGTCCAAAGAAATTAGCTTGCTCTTCAGCAGTGATAAAAAATGATCGGCCAAAGAAATTAGCTCACTTTCAAGATCAAGCTATGATCCCTCAAACGTCCAAAAAGACCTTGAAAAAGTAGACACTAAGAAGTCATCACAGAAATACTAACATTTCTGAAGAAGAAAGTAGTTGAAGATAAAGAAGCCTAAATCTAAACAAGTCAAGAATATTCCCAAAGCCTGACTAGCATAAAGCAAAATCAGACTTCAGAATGGGGGGCAACTGATGAGTCCATAAAAACTATTAAGGTCGTCCATCTTAATGGACGGTCATTGCGTCATTAGTAGGCCATCAAAGATTTATGAGTAACTGCCCAACACATTCAATAACGATCATCAAAGGCCATAAACCCTTTCATCAAGACAAAGAACGTTACAATTAGGGTAATAATCACCTTTATTTATGTCCAACAGCTATCTAAGTCACCTATAAAAGGGACAATCTGTCCATTTGCTAAGGTACGTCAAAAAACTACTCAAAACACTATCTATATATGAAATATATGAGTTGGTACTAATTTAAACATCGGAGACTCCCCCACCGGGCACAACCCGGTGGTCTTTTCAATCTATCTCTCCTTTATATTGCAGGTTCTATAAGGTCATCTAATGCTCCGAATTGAACAAGGGACCCAACTGATGATTTTGGCATCATCACGTACCAGCTGAATCACCAATATTAACAGCTAGTGCTGACTCAAATTCTTGTTGAGTCAGGCAGTACCATTAGAAGAAAAACAATGTGTGAAATTAACAAAAAGATTGTGTTAACAAGTATGGATGAGGAAGACATAGTGACAAGTATGAACCTAGCTTCTGAGTGGAAGCAAAAGGCTAGCAACATTGTCAAGCCACAGATGGAATGATTGAGACTCATTGACAAGAAGTGTGCAGGAGGATTTAAATCTAGCCATCTTTTATTTTCGAACAACATTGCATGGAATATCAAAGTCTTAATGAGAATATTGCTTTTTTGCTGGACTCAGAGCCAAAAGAAAACACAAGATGCTATGGGCAGGATTCTTCTTTAGAGTCTAGAAAAAAGGCTTTCTCTTCTTTCTTAAAAGCATATTCCACCCAAAAGTCTAGTACTGCCGTAGGCCATGGAAATTACTATTAGCTTGCAGTTGCTTGTGTTTTGAAGATGATCTCTGAGAAGCTCTTAACAATGTGTATGAGTGTCAAAGCTATTTTAACAGAGTTTTGTTTGTTGTCATAATTTTACCACCTTGTTTCTTCTTCCAAGATTTAATTATGATAAATTGACGATTCAGGTTTTATTGAATGTTAAAGCAGTGAAGTATGGATGGGGGACATTGCCTGAAAAGTCACTCTTACACATTTGTATCACACACATTTGGGTTACTAAGCGCATGATAGGTTGTTAAACCCTTGTATCAAAAATTAATATTTAATCATATGAACTTAGTGAATGGTTCAATTTGATGTGGTTATTAGGCTAAGGGTTCTGTTAGGACATATATGTTTTTACTTGTTAAGAACATATGTCACTTATTTATGTAAATTGGCTAATCCTTTGACAAAACGCACTCTACTTATAATTGGGTAGTTCTAGGTGTTTTTAATACTTCAAGAAACAAGGTTTCAAGGTTAAGTGTTGAAGTCATCAAGTCTGTCCAAGAAAAAGCAAGCTGAAGTGCAATGTTTTTAAAGCTTGACACCTACTCGATAGCTACCTTGACACCTGCTATCTGTCGAGATTTAAAATTTCAGATTTCCAATCTGATTTTCTTGGGATCCGTGAATATGATTTTGGGTCTTCTTTTCTTCTAACCTTAAACATATAAAAGGATTGTTTTAAGAGCCGTCAAGTGTGACACAAGTTGCAATATCATTGAGCAATCTCTGTTCAAGCAAATTGTGATCAAAAGACGAAGTTCTTGACCTAGTTCATCTTCCTTCAAGAAGTTGCTGTGTATTTGCACCGTAGGGTTTTGTAACCAAGCATCGTCCTGTTATTCATCATAAAGGATGAACTGAAGAACTTTGCAGCCAACCTTTCTTCCTTAGTTGGTGTTCTGAAGTCGCGTACTGGGATCCGCGCATTGATTAGTCACATACTTGGGAGTCATGCATCAAAGGTAGGAATTGTCGCTACAGATCAAGTCCAATTTGGTATTGGGGTAAGGGTTCAACTGTAGGTTGGCAAGGTACTTGGGATTCCTTTACTTGTAACCGCTTGATTTGATAATAGTGGAGTTTCGGGAGTGGTGACCTGAAAATCACCCGGTGGAGTTTTTGCCGTTAGGGTTTTCCCCATTCGTAAACAAATCACCGTGCCATTTAATTTCCACTGCATATTTAGTTTTTGGTGATTTGTTTGTGCTTCCACGCAATTGCATGATTAATTGATTAATTAACAACTTTGGCTAATTAATTAATTAAGGTTTATCACAAGGGGTCATTCAGATTGTGGCCTATCAGGTTCCATTTTCTGCAGTTGATCCTTTCACTAGGATGTAGCCTTGAGTCTCTTGACCTCAAATGATAAGTAATTAGTTAATTAATAAATGGGAGGGGTGGAGTAAGCTCATGTCATCTTTATAGATTGCTTTTGTGCAAACCCCAAAATTGTACAAAGTGTTTTTTGTTTTCTTTTCTTTTGGAAAAATAAAGGGCTTTATGCCACCATAGCTTACATAGAGGTTACATAGTGTACTCTGGAAAGGAAAACAAAACAAATCATTGTATGGCCCATCATTTGTATTAAGGTTTATCCATGGGTCGGGTTTGTGCCCAACCTGGAACCAACCCGACAACTTCAAGTGGCACAGTAGCTGACCGCTGCAAACTGTCAAAAACCTCTGGTCTAGTCGATTTTGATTCGGTTGGATGGCGATCAGTTTTGGTCGAAACTAACGGAGAGCAGCGATCTTAATCGGCGGTGGAGATTTGGCTAGTTGAGTTCTAGCAAGATCTCGACCAATCTGGTTAACATTTGACCAGATCTCAAAGGATTTCGTCAAGATCTCGCTGCATCTCATAGAGATCTTACCGGGTCTAGACAGAACTCGCCAGATTCGCGTCTAAGAGAGAAGGGGAGAGACTCACTTTTTCATGTGAAGACCCACTAACCAACCCGCCAGTTTTGATTCCTAGAAGAGGAGATTCGTCACCAGCTGTTGCTGACGTCAGGTCGAACAGTTTTCAATTCAGCCCGAATGGTTTGGGCAGTCAAACTTGGACACCCCTATTTGTATTTATGAAAAAAGATTGACGAAGAAGCTTCACATGGGTTTTTAATAAAATTGGGGGAAGTAGTATCCATGTATTGTAACCACCCAAGAAAGTATTCTTTGCACACCACAAGGTCATAGAAGTCTATACTTTATATTGCTTTAAAGTATGAGCTTCATCACTATTATACCCTATTATTTGTATTGTCTATCCATACCTTATGATAATATGATATACTTTTTTACTATATAGACTAATTCTATATTTAATCATATAGTTATGATTTATTGAAATAATAGCGAGAAAAAATATATTAATTCAAAATAATAGTGAGAAATAATCACATCTAGCCTAATTCTAGATTTAATATAATAGTTATATATATATATATATATATATATATAATAGTTTTGATGTGATTTGTTTGATTCTTTGTTTTATTTTATTTGTTTTATATGTTTTAAGTTTAGGAATGGTTTTATTTTCACTATTAATGCTTTGGGATGTCATATAAACTTCAATTTGATTTTTTTTTTTTTTTTCTTTTGGTATATGAATATTGATATAGGGGAATAAATGTGTGACAATGAATAAGGAAGAACATGGCAAATATGGTGTAGTAAGAGTTAAGGCATTGCAATTTGCAAAGCCTATTTGTGGACTTCTTCTTCTTCTTTTTTTCTTTTTTTCTTTTTTTTCTCTTTTACAAAATAAATAAATAAATAAATAAATTCTTTAGATCTTGGAGTGGCCAATGGAACAAGTATAATCTAAAAACATGGAATGATCTACAATATTTGACACACTCTATTTGCCAAAATGAAGCTCCAGCCAAGTAATACAAATATTTAAAGTAGTGAGAACTGTAAGTGGAAGAAAATTTCAGCATTACAAAATAAAATGTATCAAATAGAGACAAACTACTCATAAGAATTAGGAATCTTAAAAGGCACAGATTAATGCTGTGTGACATCATGGCAATTCATTTGTGAGAATATGAGATTCATAAGAGCCATAGCCAAATTCTATGTTGCATTGTACAACTTCATTTTAAGAAGTTGGGTATTTATGGTATTTTAGAAGGTGCAGAAGTGATGGAGAAAGTAGAGCAGCCTTAAATTGCACATCCTTATTAGTTTATGTAGTTCGAAGATATGGTTCCTTGTGCTCTAAATAGTGAAGGAGGTTGTGTCGATGACTCAATATGAGAATGATTTCTTAGCCTAAGGTTTGTGTCGATGAAGTGATATGAGAATAATATGTGCTTGACATATTGTTCTTTATAACTTTTGCTACTTTTCTTGTAAGTGAATAGACAGATGCCTGGGGTTGTATTTTAAAGTTTATTATTTAAGATCCAAAAAAAGGTGTTGATATTTTTCTCAAGGAATTTTTCTTGATGTTGCATTTGTATTTTTAAAAGGTTTTGATATCTAGGATTTGTACACAAATGTTTGCTTGCTTTGTAGGGTTTGGTGTTGTTGGCACACAAGAAGCTTATTAGGGAGAAGCTTGCAGAAGAGGAGGCTGAACAAAATGTCAAGCAGGCGGCCAAAAAGGAAAAATACTTGATAAAAAGTATGTCATACTTGACTACATTATTCAAGAGTTATTGCTACATTAAGGGTCTGTTTGGTTGGAGGGGTGAAAAAGCGGGAGAATAAAAAATAGTTAGTTTTCTCCCATTTGTGTTTAGTTGGGAGGATGGAAAGTGGAGAGATGGAAAACTTATATATTTGGTTAAGAAAAAAATGAGAGGATGGAAATAAAGTGGTATAAATTTACAATTATATCGCCATTAAATAAAACAAAAAAGTAACATATTTTTTTATTAAAAAAATTGTATGGACATTTCAAAATTAAAAAAAAAAAAAAAAAATAGCACAAGCCATAGGAAGATGAGCATAAAATAAATAAAAATACATAAAAATAAAACACTACCGAGAAGTACAAGAAAAGCCAAAAAAAAAAGGTGTACTGTGCACATAGGCATTTTAGTCAGCTCAAATTGAGCTTTTCTCCATCCCCCCTATTTTCTCCCCATTTTGGAAACAAAACTTTTTGGTGGGTCTAAGGAAAAAACACAGCCCCATCGTCTCTTTTCCCCCCCCCCCCCCCCCAAACCAAGCACTTTTCAAAAAGTTTCCCTCCTCATTTTCTCTCATTTTCTTTCCTTCCACCCTAAAATCCACTCTACCAAACAATCTCTAGCTGCATCAATTAAGTGCTTCTGCATTTAGAGATAAAATACTCATTGATGTACATGTACTGTAATAGCTATTACAGCACTAGCATCAAGTGTGCCAAATGCCAAGTATTTGACATTTGACACACTAAACACCAAAAAACCTCTTACACAAGGTGTTCTAAATGCCAAATAATTTGGCATGGGTGAACATTACTATTCCAAATTTGGAACAGTACAATCACAAATGCTATAATAAAAAATTCTTTTTTATTTTTTCTCTCTCCTCTCTCTTCCTTTCTTTCTTCTCTCTCTTTCTTCTTTTTTTTTCTTCTCCAGATTGGTCTCTCTCTTCTTTGTCACTCTCTTTTTTCATTCTTCTTTCTTTCTCTCCTATCATACTTTTATATATATGATATGGAGTGTAAGGTTGAAATTTATCAACAATCTTGGTGGCTTTATTCCGTACCAATTTGCTTGTAATTTAAGTACTTAGTAACCCTATATTTAGGTGGGATTATTGTAAGGATAGTGTGTGAAAAGATGTGAAGAAAAGCTCAAGTATGTGCAAGAAGCAGAGTTTCACGGCTAGAAATTGCGGTTGACTCGCGACTGGCAAGCCTCCAAATGTAGGTACGTGAGAAGCACACAGGGGAGCTGAAGGGTCGCGCCAGCTGTCGCACTACAGGACAAAAGTCCCACGCTGGCCAGGCCGTTACTTCGCAACTTGAACTCGCGACTTGGACAAGCCACGAGGCCAAACCGCCAATCAGCCCTGTTTGGCAAAAAACTAACTCTTCGTATTCCAAACACACACTACTATATATAAATCCTTATACCCACTAAATTGAGAGAGCTTCCAGTGAGAATTTTGTGAGAGAAACCCTAGAGAAAAAAAAGATTGTCTCATCCCCAATCTTTACCTTAGAGACACTACAAATTTCTCTTCTCTCTTCCTCTCCATAATTACATTCTTGATAAGCCTTTAGCCAAATCCTTATCTCACCACACCCACGTCTGTGAGAAGGTTTATTTGGTGCTATTGGGAAGCAGCTTGGAAGGAATCAATATACATTCGTTGATGCTATAGTCTAGTAGCAGAATCCGGTAAGCTAGAAAAAAAAAAGGTTTAGCACAACCTCGTTAGAGCAAGAAGCTTGGAGAGCTTAGGTACCTAGGTAGATTAGGCTTGGAGGGTCTATTGATGTTCATGTATCCCAACTACATTTTCTAGTGGATTATTAACCGCTTGGAGGGCGGTGGAGAAGTTTTACACCGAAAACTTCGGTTTCCTCTTCGATAACACATCGTGTGCTGTCTGTGTGTTTGCATCTTCCTTCCCTTTATCTTTGCCTTATATTTACTGCTGTGGATGTGTTTATATTTGGCTTAGATTGTTTATCTATTCTGTTATGAGCTTGTTATCATGTTTCGCACATTAATTGTTTGATATAAAGCTTGAATTGGTAACTTTGTAATTAGGGGTCTAAACGTTCAAGGGTGTTTTATACACATATTGAACTTTCATGGAGAGTAGAAAGAAGAAAGGTGGTGGATGGATTTTCAAAGAGTAGAGAGAAAAGAGATGGCGGCTGGGTTTTGGTTTTAGAGTACAAAGGAAAGAGAGAAAGGCTTTTTGGGGAAATTAATAAATGAATTTTTTATTAGTTTAGAATGTGAAGAATTGTTAAAATAGAATATCTAATGTAAAGTGTATTGTAAAATGGTGTGATAAAATAAATAAAGTAAGTTTTTGTGCGTTAAAATGGCATTTGGGATAGTATAGCTAATACTAGTGCTCTTAGCAAATACTATATTAAAATAGTTAGCATTGTACTAGGATAACTATTTTTTCTTTGATGTTCAATAAATCATATTGAGACAAACAAATTTTATTTTATGCAACACTTAAACAAATGTGTTAGGAAATTTAGACCCTTGTTGATAGAATTAACAAGTTTTAAACCCAAGTTGTTAATTAGATTAATTTTGAATAAACCTTGTTAAAACAAACAAACATCAATATCATGTCAAAATCATGCAGTGGAAAAATAAATAAGATAAGATATGATGACCCAGGAAAACCAATGAAACAAACTAGTTTCACAGTAAAAAACTTGGGGGGAAACCTTCTCAAAAAGCAATCCACTATAGTAAAGAGAAGTTTCAGATCTAGTATAAAGCCTTTGTCCCTAGACTCTACAATCCCCGTAGATGAACTCATAGCAGAAACCTTCTACCGCTTCAGAACTTCTAAACTCTTCAATATATGAACACCACCCTTTGATGTATGAATCCCAGTACGTGACTAACCAATTGCGCGGATCCCAGTACGCGACTTCAATCACCAATTAGAAGAAGATTGTTGGTTGCAAATTTTTTCACTTCATCAACAATGAAAATCAAGAAGCACTTGGTTACAAAACCCTAAGGCGCAAAAGACGCAACAGCTTCTTTCAAAGAGAATAAGGCATCGGTCACCTTTTACATATGTTCTCCTTGTATTCTCTTATGTGACGACCTCTAAAATAAGCCTTATATAAGTCTAAGGTTGTGAGAAAAGAAACCTTACACAAACACATAAGCTTGGCCTAAAAATCAGATTTGGAAATCTGAATTCCTGTAACCTCGATCGATATGGAGGTATCGAGATTTAAACTTCGACAAATACAACTATCAAGAAGCTCTCAATGAGCTATCGAGGAGATAGAAGATTTCTCGATCGATCCACCTAGCTATCGACAGGTGTCGAGATTGCGATAACAATCAACTGAAGAGCTCAATAGATAGCCTAGCTGTCGAGAGGTGTCGAGCAGCTGTCGAGTTATCTGTCCGCAGGTGTCGAGCTATCTGTCCGCTTTAATGAACAACTTTTTTTCACTTGTTTCTTGGTCCAATCTTCATGGATTTAATACTAGACTTGAACAACATGTTCTTGAAGTATTAAACACATCCTAGATCTACCCAAATATAAGTAAAGTGCGTTTGTCAAAGGATTAGCTAACTACATAAAATAGTGACATATGTTCCTAACAAGTGAATCACATATGTCCTAACAATCTCCCCCTTTGGCAATCCGTGACAAAACCACAACAAACAAATAAACATATGAGAGAAGTCATAAATCACTTAACTCATATTCACTTGTTGAATACAATAAAATCTATCCTAACACAAACTCTTGAAAAACTTTGCAAAAATAGAGTTTATGGCAAGTAGACTTTAACAACTTGTATTTCTGAAATACTTTAAACAAAACTCATCAAAACATCTTAGTGTGAAATAGAAATAATAGATTGCATACAAGTATAAGAAACATGTGTATAAAGAAAGAAAAGAAACAACACATGTAGAGGTAGGTAAAAAAGACATATATCATATATATATATATATATATATCAAAGATAAGCACAATGTATGTAAACATGATTATAAGACCGGTGTACAAGAAGAAGGAAGTAAGCACTCCTCCTAACAAGATGAAACACATCTCCCCCTTACGAAGGCATGTATTTCTCCCCCTAACATGTAGAATCTTAAAAAGAAAGAAACCACAACGTCTCCACAATGTTTCCCCCTTTTTGTCACGATTGACAAAGGGTACAAGAAGCTATAAAGCTTCACCCGAGAAATATAAAGATGATCAAGGATGATCAAAGGGGCACAAGAAATCCATATAAATGCATGAATGTAATGAAACAAGATGCTATGGATGACAAGATAAAAGAAGGATACAAAACATGTGAAAAAAAAATTTCTCAACAAGAAAAAAATGTTAAGCACATTGATCCCAAAACACACACACACACTAAACAAGTCTAACCAATTTTATATTTCAAAAATAAGTCAAGACAATTTAGTAAGCATACATTAACACATGTAAAACCTTGTGATGGCCAAATCACATTATACCTGCACATGTATCAAGAGTAGTAAAGAATATTGCGTATTGTGTGTTAAAAATATCGTAAGATTGCATAAGTGTATACATGTTATGACGATTTGAGATATGAGAAAATCACTTTAACTCCCACACAATCATAACTGTTTGATGGGGACTATCACCTTCGAGATACATTTTATAACTCCCACATCTCCTAGAATACACGCTTACAATCATAGTTAAAACATTTTTGATCTTTTTGCTTTTTATTTTCTTTGCATTTTTTTTTAATTTAGCATATCATGCATGGGCATATAAGAGAAAGAAAATAAATACCCAATAATAATTGGCATTCCAATTTTGCTATGCCGAAGCACACAAATGTCATTAACATCACACTTTTGCTATGCCGAAGCATATAGATGTCTTTCATGATTGGCGAACAACAGTGGTGAGATGGTTATTTATGCCTTTCTCTTAGGATTTTCTAGTTCTTCCCATCAAAAAGAGTGATATGAGTGTTAAGTACAAGAGATAACTTAATCTTACTCATCACAAATAAGAGCCACAAAGCTCACTTGCTTAGTTATGCATGGAAATGCTCATCTAAGTTACAAGAGATACAAAGTTTAGAAAACTTTGTTTCAATGGCCATCCAAGGTACACAAGTACCAATGTACACAAAACACACACTGTTTTTCTATTTTTCTGATTTTTCCTTTTTATTTTTATTTTGAAAACAAAACAAAATAAAAACTAAACAACCAAACAAAAACAAACGAACAACATGAAAGCAAAAAGAAAGATGTATATGCATGAAGACATGATAGACTGATGCAAATGCATGAAAGCATGATTCCAAAAGCAGATAAGAAATCAAGCAAAGAAAGTCCTACTTTAGATAGAAAGAATTAAAACAGAGAACAAACAGAAAAAGAAATTAAGTCTTAGGCTCTTTTCTCACCCACACAGCACGAGTCTTTGGCCGTGAAGATGAAAAGGCACGTGTCCTAGTATGTCTACTAAAGAACATAAAAGAATTAAAATTCTCCTGAAATTGAGTTAAAAAGCCCAAAACTTTTAATAACTCTCCAAACAGAGGTGTAGGTCCTTGAGAGGAAACCTGTGACTGTTTGGACAATTACTTATGAGGATACAACTTAAAGCAATTAGGACGAATGTGTCCAGAAACACCACAATGGTGACAAACATGAGGTCTAACAAAGGATTTAGAATTAGCTAAATTAGTTTTGGATTTCATACCTTTATTACCTTTCTCGGATTATGGCACAAAGACAGTCTTTGATCTAGAAGCCATGGAAGAGGAGGGGCCGAAGGAGACAGTAAATCCTAAGCCAGTCTTATTAGAACTAGGCTTTTGAGCACTCAATATCTCATCAGGCTTTGCACTAGACATCCTCTCTATTTGAGTTCTACCTTGACTAAGCTCAACCTTAAGATTCTTGACCTTCTCTTCTAATAAGGTGTTCTCCACAACAAGGGTCTCAACTAACCTTGTAGTCTCATCTAGCTTGACTAACAGATCAGTTTTTTTCAATTTTTACCTCACTAAGCTCTTTTCTACAAAGATGAGAAGTCTTTTCAGATTTTATGAATTCGGTGCATAGCTTATCATAGGCTTCCTGAAGGGTCATCTTCTTAGGTACGTCATCATCAGAAGAATCCTCAGTGTCACTAGCATTCTCCACAATCACCTTATCGGTTGAGGCAGTAAAGGCCATAACGTGACGACATTCATCTGCATACTCATCAAAAGAGTCATTCTCAATATCACTCCAAGTAGCAACCAACCTTTTATAAGGTAGTTTGGGCACTCTACCCTCATATGACCAAAACTTTTGCACTCATGGCATTGAATAAAGGGTTTTTCATTCTTACCCTTCCTAAAGGATTTAGATTTCCTAGGAGGTTTGCCCTTATCCTTTTTCCTGAACTGAAGAAGCTTCATAATTTCATCAGTTATGAAGGTTAGATCCTCATCCTTATCATCATCTTCATCTTTAGAGTCCTCAATATCTTCCTTTATACCTTTAAGAGCCAAGTTTTTACTCTTTCCACCTTTTCCTATTAAGCCTAATCTCATCTCATAGGTTTGAAGGTTACCTACAAGTTCAGTCAAAGGAATTTGATCAATGTCCTTTGTTTCTTCAATGGCAGTGATCTTAGCATAGAATCTTTCAGGTAAGGACCTAAGGATTTTTCTAATAATTTTGGATTCTGCAATACATTCTCCAAGGTTGAAGGCAGAATTTACAATATCCTTGAGTTTGGCATAGAACTCATCAAATGTCTCATCCTCCTCCATCCTTATTTCTTTAAAACTACTAGTGAGTCTTTGAAGTTTCACAGTATTTACTGTCTTGGTATCTTCATAGGTGGTCTCAAGAATAGTCCATGCTTTTTTGGCAACTTCTGTGGATGATATTCTCTTGAATTCCTCATTGATCACCCCACAAAACAAAGTATTTAAGGCCTTACTGTTGAAATTTGCCGCTATGATTGTTGCATCATCCCAATCCACCGGCGCTTCCTTTGGCATAATCCAACCAACTTCAACAACTTGCCATACCTATTCACCTGGAGCCTACAAAAAAACTTTTATATGAATTTTCCAGTACGTATAATTAGTGCCATCAAATAAATTAAGAATCAAAAGAGATTGTTCACGATCCATGACAATCGGGATCAAGGATCACACTCAGGAAATTAATCCAATCAGAGTGTACCCGCTCTGATACCACTTGTTGAAAAATTTAAACCCCGATTGATAGAATTAACAAGTTTTAAACCCAAGTTGTTAATTAGATTAATTGTGAATAAACCTTGTTAAAACAAACAAACATCAATATCATGTCAAAATCATGCAGCGGTAAAATAAATAAGACAAGATATGATGACCCAGGAAAACTAATGAAACAAACTAGTTTCATAGTAAAAAACCAAGGGGAAACCTTCCCGAAAAGCAATCCATTATAGTAAAGAGAAGTTTCAGATCTAGTACAAAACATTTGTCCCTAGACTCTATAATCCCTGTAGATGAACTCACAGCAAAAACTTTCTACTGCTTCAGAACCTCTGAACTCTTCAATATATAAACGCCACCCTTTGATGCACGAATCCTAATACGTGACTAACCAATTGCGTGGATCCCAGTATGCAACTTCAATCACCAACTAGAACAAGATTGTTAGCTGCAAAGTTCTTCACTTCATCAACAATGAAGATCAAGAAGCACTTGGTTATAAAACCCTAAGGCGCAAAAAACGCAGTAGCTTCTTTCAAAGAGAATAAGGCATTGGTCACCTTTTGCATATGTTCTCCTTGTATTCTCTTATGTGACGGCTTCTAAAATAAGCCTTATATAGGTCTAGGGTTGTGAGAAAAGAAACCCTACATAAACACATAAACTTGGCCCGAAAATCAGATCTGGAAATCTAAATTTCTGTAACCTCAATCGATCGGGAGATGTCGAGGAGGTGTCGAGCTTTAAACTTCTACAAATACAGCTGTCGAGGAGCTATCGAAGAGATAGAAGATTTCTCGATCGATCCACCTAGCTATCGAGATGTGTCGAGATTACGACAACAATCAACTGAAAAGCTTGATAGATAGCCTAACTGTCAAGAGGTGTCGAGCTATCTGTCCGCAGGTGTTGAGCTATCTGTCCAGCTTTAATGAACAGCTTTTCTTCACTTGTTTCTTAGTCCAATCTTTATGGCTTTAATACTAGACTTGAACAACATGTTCTTGAAGTATTAAACATATCCTACATCTACCCAAATACAAGTAAAGTGCGTTTTGTCAAAGGATTAGCAAACTACATAAAATAGTGACATATATTCCTAACAAGTGAATCACATATGTCCTAACAAAATGAAATCATGTTGAGTTCAAGCCTAAGATAAACTTGGCATTGTATGAAAATTGAGGAATGTCTTGGTTTAGTTGGATGAAAGTTTATGATTTAGCTAAGTGAATATTTTTTTGTATTGCTGTTTTTTTTTCCCGTTTAAATAGTAATATTGCTACTATAATTTGATGATTTGGTAATTTGGTAGATTGGAGTCTCATACATTCCATTTTTTTTATTAAAAAAAATGAGATCTCAAATTTCACATGCCTTTTTTTACCTCTTTTAGATAATGATATTATTACTTTTTTCTTTTTTCACTATTTGGTTGATGGGAAATTGTGAGAAAAGAAAAAGAGATGAATTACATTTGAAATTAAAGCCCAACTCATGATTTTAATCATTTTTATTTGGAATATGCAACACGCTTTTGCTTCTTTTGTACACGTTTAAATATTTAATTAAGAAATGAGAAGTGGATGATATTTCGTCATATTATCTTCACCCTCGCAGAACAGAGAAAGCCCACTAACTAGAAATATAACAATACGCCAAAAGAAAGATAAACCCATTTCTTTGTTTTGTTTAAAATATCCACAGAGACAAGAGTCTACGGAAAATTTGAAACAATTCTGAAATAGAAGTATTCACCTATTTCAACATAAATTGTGTTCCATTGTCAAAACGTTCCGTTTACCCCGTCTCCTACTTCACAAGTGACCATGGACCAGAAGACATGGCTATGTCCCAGTAGTGCCCACCACGTTATGATTTTTTCGAAGATGCCAAAAAAATTTTGACCTCTTTTAAACGGGTTTCCACCTATTTTTCGCAACTCCTGTAAACTTTACAAAATATTTTTTTTCTTTTTTTTAAGAGATAATTACAACATTCTGTTAATCTCACAACTCGAACTTTTTTTTTCATAAACCTCAAACACTTTGAGCATGTAGAGGTGCCAATTCAACTACAAGGCTTTTACCTTACAAAAGATTGTAGTAAACTATAAAGCTAACCTTTTTGTTTAATTATGAGAGATGCATAACTCTAATTTTTTTTTTTTAATCTTTTGAAATTCCAAATTTTTTGTCCCACTTTTCTTACTGTATTTTATACTCTATAGAAATTGACTCAGGCGTGTGATGCATTAGTAAGAATCTTGGACTGAGTCATACCCTGCTAGTCTGAGAGTTGCTTAGTCCTAATCATGCACCTTGACAAAATGTTGCAAAAATATTGTGCCTGGATAGCCCTAACGCACTCAACAATGCCTCATACCATGAAATCTGCAGAGTCAAGTAGGTCAGGTCAAATAACGCGTAAGGCTCTTTTTCGTTCATAAAAATAAAAAATAAAAAATTATACACGAGAATTAGAGAGCCAACACTGCAACACGTACTTCATGGAGTAGTTGACGGTTCAAACCAGCCGCAAAGATTTCCTTCCCCAATTTTTGGAGCATTTATTAGAGGTTTTGAAGGAGTCAAATCTCTTTATGATGTTGGTCAATGGGAAAGATGAGTAGGAAACTCCCCAGTAGGCACAGACCATTCTTCACATGGCTCCCCACCTTGCTCTAAATTCAGTCTGGTTTCACAAGTCTTCCGTATCCAACTTCCAAGTCAACTGGAGTGTTAATCAGAGAAACTACATGTTATATAGTGAACAAACGAGAAAATAAGTCATACAAATACGTTGTTTTAGTTTAGAATAATAGATTCCTGTTTTTTTCCCTGGGAATCGAGAATTTTGGAATGGCTTCTGTCTCTCTGTTTGTTTTTTTTGTTCTCTCGCACCTCGTGCTGCTTCACTCAGCTGAAGAAGAAGGAAAGCGAGAAAACCCATATTGTCGGTACTTTCAATGTGGAAAATTAGGTAACATTAGCTTCCCATTCACCGAAATCCCACCCCAATTCCCATTTTGCGGTTTAATGCAAGTAGAGTGTGACGAAACACCTCAGATGATCCACTTGCCACTAAGCGTCCCGTGGGGGTGGAGTGAGAGACAATTTGAAGTTTTAAACATCTCTTACACTAACACCACACAACACATCCGTGTCAAGGACTATTGGCTTTTGGAATATTTGAAATCCAATATATGCCATTACTTTGACAATTTTGCTTTTCCCAAGTCTCCATTTATCTCTTTTAAACTCACCACACCCAATCGGACTCTATTCAAATGCAATCGCGCTCTTCATATTACTTCCCCTAGAAATTTCAAAAAAATGACCTGCAGACACTATAATATCTACTATAGTCCTACAAACGAGGCTTCTCAAAGTTTTTCTGAATGTTCAACTATTCAGCTGCCAGTGCCAGTAAACGAGACTTCACATAAAGATGAACTGATTTTAATTGCTGAGTTCGACCTTGAATTGCATGTATCTGATCATTGTAGCAGTTGTCATGGTAAAGAAGGAAAAGGTATAGACATTGGAATAACACAAAAATGTTTTGATGCGCACACACATGCACATTCATGAATATGGATATAAACTCCTTTATTTTTTTTTTATGCTGAAGTTGATCCTAATACATGTGTTGCTACTATTTCTGTTCCATGCCTTAATCCACTCTGCAGCAATAGCTTTAGTTGATTTAGAGTAGTTTCTTTATGAAAGAGATAGAAATAACTTAGTTTCAGTGAAACCTATGATCGGGTATGTCTGAGCTGGTTTTGAAAGTGCTTTGCCTAACACTGTTAAGATCTCAAAGGATGCCAATTTAATTAGCTGTGTCACTTCTATCTTCATTGTTGAAACTAACAACATTTTTGTATTTATCTGCTGTTGCAGAGAATAAAAACAACAAAAAAGTGGTGACACCATTAGGTAAGATGCATCTTCAATCATATTTCTTGTTGAAATTGATTGTATCATTTCATGCGAAAATAATTTCCCCTATTTCTGCTATAAGTTTTGTTGCTGGGTCCATTTTTTCCACTACTATAATCCTAGAAGATGGCCTTGTGCCTTAAATACAATGATGGTTAATAAGGATAACGTCACATGACTCACAAAAGATGCTGTCAATATTTAAATTTCTTCCCATAAGTTCCTTTGTGACTTTCATTAGAAAAATTTTATATCTCTTGAATTCCTCCATTGCTGCCTTTCAGTCAGAACTTAACTCCAATTCCTTTCTCTGCTTTAGCTGTTGGATGCGCAGTCTTCTTCATGATTAGCTTGTTCGTTATTTTCTGGCACCTTTACAAGAAAAAATATTCTTCTTCAAACTTGCAAGCAAGGAATACACATTCTGATCCATCCTCAAGATCAGAAGTGGAGGGGTGGAGTGTCTACTTTAGAGTCCCTGTTTTCTCTTACAATGAACTTGAAAAAGCCACCGATAAATTTCATGTTGAAAAAGAACTTGGGAGTGGAGGATTCGGAACTGTTTATCATGGTAAGGTGATTAACACATTGAATCAATTTCTAGATCACAGTATAAACTTTCTTAACAAAAGGGTAAAGAAAAATATGTGAAAATAAAAAAGAAAGACCTGACATGCTATTTTTCTCAACTAGGCAAACTCCATGATGGGAGGGAAATTGCAGTCAAGCGCTTATATGGGCACAACTATAGACGAGTAGAACAATTCATCAATGAAGTTGAAATCCTAACACGATTGCGCCACAAGAATCTTGTCTCCCTTTATGGCTGCACTTCACGCCAATGCCATGAACTTCTTCTTGTGTATGAATACATTCCCAATGGCACCGTTGCTGATCATATTCATGGCCATCAAGCTACACCAGGTTCACTCACATGGCTAACTCGGATGAGCATTGCTATAGAAACCGCTAGTGCATTGGCTTACCTCCATGCTTCTGACATCATACATCGCGACGTAAAGACTAACAACATCCTTCTTGATGACAATTTCTGCGTCAAAGTTGCTGATTTTGGGCTTTCCCGGCTGTTCCCCAACGATCTCAGCCATGTCTCAACAGCTCCTCAAGGGACACCAGGCTACGTTGACCCGGAATATGGCCAATGCTACCAGCTTACTAGTAAGAGTGATGTCTACAGCTTTGGGGTTGTCCTCATGGAGCTCATATCATCACTGCCAGCCGTTGATATATTTAGGCAAAAGCATGAAATCAATTTGGCTAAATTAGCTGTAAACAAGATTGAAAAGTGTGCATTCCATGAGTTGATCGACCCACATCTTGGATTTGAGTCAGATGATCGAGTTCGAACAATGACCATTTTGGTGGCAAAGTTAGCTTTTCAATGTCTGCAACAGGACAAGGAAATGAGGCCTTCCATGGATGAGGTATTGGAGGCTTTAAAGAAGATTCAAAGTGGTAAGGATGCGCATGAGGATCAAGAGATGGCATATGATGATGTTGGGATCCTTAATGTACAGCAACCAGCTTCACCCGATCGTGATGAGGTTCGAGTGTTAAGGAATAAGCGGCTGCCACTTTTACCCGAGGATGTAACCGAGTGATGTAACCAATTTTTGGACTAGTAGGTCCACTGCACCTAATGCCAGTTCACGTAGCACAGTGAATGGTACACCCTCCTTTTACATTTATGATAGACACATAAAATTCATGGTAAAATCCATCATGAATGTAAAAAGAGGAAGTATCACTTCACTATATATTGAGAGTACCTAAGCATTTTTCCTAATGTCAGTAGTTGAAATTTCATTTTCTTTTCATCCACTTGTTTGGTTGTTCTTGTTCTTAGCGGCATATTATTTGTATGTAAATGTGAGGGACGCACATTTACCAAAATACCTAAAAAAATTTATTCTTTGTGTGATTTTGTGTTCTATTTTTTGAATAAAAATCCTACTTTGAGGTCACCCATCAAAACACCTTCCTTTTTCCAAGGGATGTACATTTGCTGAAGCAACTCTTTTATTTTTTTAATTTATAGATACAATAAAAATTCAACCTATGACGTCCATTAATAATTATTATTCTTTTTTTTTTTTGAGAATGATAATAATTATTATTCTTTGTCATCAAATCAAGATACTAATTAATTTTTTGTATAAGTAGAATTTGAACCACAAATCTCCTATTCGACTCCAAGAGATTTTATTAGTGTGTGTATTCAAAACAACATTGAGAAAAATTACAAATAATAGCGGCCCATGCTATCTGTAGAGATTTGCTTTTTTTTCTCAAATAAATTATATATTTAATAAGTTTATGAACAAAACCATGTTGCATGGATTTCAACTAGTTATAACTAAAACTAAATTTTAGGGAAGCAAATCGGAAAAAGTAATAAGATTCAAGATTTTCCTTTTTTTTTCTTTTTTTATAGTCAAAAAATAATGATTTGTTTTGTTGTTGCTTTTTTTTTTTTTTTTAATATTAGTTTTATAATTGATTTGAGTGTATGGTAAAAATAAAGAAATATATCGTTCGGGCCAGTGTGAATTTCCCCTTGCTTGATGGCCATGAACTTCTTCTTGTGTATGAATACATTCCCAATGGCACCGTACAACAAGTCCAGAATAAGAAAATAGAATTAACCAACTTAATCAATAGTTGAGGACAGTGTTTTCATTTTTAACAAGAAGACTGGACCAGAGAGTTTAAACTTCTAGAACCATCAAATAACAAACTATCTTTGAAACAGTGAATTTTGGCATCTAACTCATTCATCACTCATCATCCTGTTCTTAAAAGGGAGGAGGTGCATTCGAGCTCAAACTCGATGGAAAAAAATTTATTACAAAACTAATCAAATAACATTGAGCATCAGCATCTCTGTTTAAAAGCTAGAAATTTTTTTTTTTTTTTGGGCAAAGAATTGATTGGCATGCTGTTGCCTGGGGTGCAAGACAAATAAAATGCTGCTCTCACGTGACATAATGACAAGAGAAATCAAAGTATATTTCTTAACCCTAATGAGGTAAAACAAAAAGCTGAAAGCAGATGCAGAAAAGGACAATCATCAGGAAAGTGAAATACAAAATATAAATTCACTCTCCTTCCAGCACAAAAAATATACATTGCAGAGGGCAAAATATTTTTTTAACTCTACTAATCCAAGTATTTACAGACTCGAAGATTTAAGAATTAAATTAAGTCTTGCAGAGAAGATCATTCTGGTTCACTCTCACCAAATAAATAAGGCACACTCAGTGCTAAGAATACAACCAGCCCCATCAAAGTACCAGTCAGGCAAATCCATGACCATATATCGTAACATTTGATTGTGCTAAGAAGGAAAAAGAAGAAAATCCTTTACGTTGAGGTGATCTGGTACTATTAACTACATATGATTTTACAGCAACCTTTCCACCTCATAATCTTTGCACACTGAATTGGCATGAATCAACTTTAACTGACCAAATGATTTATGGTAAGCCTTAAAAAAAAAAAAAACAGGTTCCTTACTGCGGTCTGAGAATAAAAGCGAAGAAGTCACCAATAAGTAGGCAATGCAACATCAAACTGCAACTTTAGGTAACAACCCTTGCTGTACCTCTACAGATATCAAAAGATTGATGTAAAAATGAGACCTTGACCCATATTTAATGAATGCACAACAGTTTAATACTGATTGAAAACCTTAAATTCTACGAAAGCAAAAAGACATAACTCAATTAAGCAACATCTTTGACTCTCGTGCTTGCATCATTCGGTCATATCTAATTTCACCTCTTCAGCTCCTCAGTTGAACAATAGTAAAAACATCATTTTTCACTTCATACTTATAAAGTTTGAACTAAGCTACCTAACTAAAATGCCTCTCCCTGCTCAAAAATCTAGAACCTTTAAACACCTAAAAACCAACAGCTCTCATAACAGCCGATTGATTCTAAAGGCATTGCAGTGCATAATGTTCTTCTGTTCATGACTCTCAACATGAAAAAATCAGACAACCTTTAAATAAACAAATAAAATACATACAAAATCAAAACGCTAACATTCAAGCAAAAACAAACCTTGATCCTATAAGTCCGCGGTCTCAACTCCTTGCTAATATGCACTAGCGTTTGCTCTTCCCTCGTCAACCTTGTGGTGATCTGATGAGGATGCAAAAGCCCCCGTGTGTCAAACAGCTTCCCCTGCCCCGGAAAATCCCCTCCACTCAAATGTAGTCCCTGGCTCCTCCTACATGCTCCCCAATTGAATTTATCAGTGTACTCTTACCGGCATTCTGTGCCCCTATTGCCCACACATTCCCTCTCGGGCCAGCCAATTTCACCATATCCTCCACCAAATTCTTGAGCCCCCAATCCCTTACTGCACTCACCATATGCACACTCGTCATCTTACACACCACGCCACCCTCCCTAGCTCTCATACGAGTTGGCCTTGTGAGTGAACCTGGTGTAGCTTGATGGCCATGAATATGATCAGCAACGGTGCCATTGGGAATGTATTCATACACAAAAAGAAGTTCACCGTTGCTGATCCCAATTGTGACATCAATGTGAATTTCCCCTTGCTTCAGCCACCAATTGGGGAGAAACAAGTTGAAGAGCTTGGGAAATAGGTGAGAATGGAATTCAGTGTCTGTGGCAATAGCTGGAACTCAAAGTTCAGCGGATGTTGCTGCTTCAGGTATGGGTTGGTTTGCTGTAGGACTTCAAGGAGAGGCAGTCTTAGGTGTTTGGACCTATGAAGGAGTTGATGTTGTACTTTGCAATTCTTTAATACCTTATTGTTAGGTTATAAGACTGGGATCTAAATGTATTAGAACTTTAATGTGTAATGTTGATAAACTATGATTGAAATTTAGAGTCTAGATTTAGGTTGCTCAAAGTGTGTTTATTTGTAAAGTTGGAATCGAGTGTACTGCAAGATTTATTAGACTAAATATGCAAAGCTCGATCGATCGAACCTCGTGCAGATTGTTTTTTCTGCAGAATTTTCAACTCAGCCCAAGCACATATGACGTGTAGGATTTTATGTTTTGCTTCAAGTATAAAAAGAAAAACCTTAGCCACGTTTTAAAGGTTGTTGATATGCTGTGTGTGTAAATTTTTTGTAAGATCTAGAGACCTTAATACACACTTAGGGTTATCAAGATCAAAATTGATGTCGAGAACTTAGTGATTTTTTCAATTACTGTTTCAGGAGCTTAAAAAAAAACACAAGTGGGAGTACTTGTGGTTGTTGTGGATTAAGCAAAGAAATAGTCCGTGAACTCAGAGCTATCACGTGATCATAATAGTAAGTTTTATACACGAGATAGCAATTGGATATTAGTGGTCTAAGTCTTATTGTAAAACTTCAATTCTTTCATAGTGTATTTGTTTTACCTTGAGGATAGCTAGGTTAAATCCTCCTCAAGTTTTTTACCGGTTTGGTTTTCTTGGGTTATCATATCGTTGTATTCTTTATATTTCCGCATTATTTACATAATATGATTTACTTTTGTTAACCTAGATCTGAATAATTTATCTAAGTAATCACTTGACTAAATAACTAGGTTAAACAACTTGTGTTTTAAGGGATCTAAAAACGTACACTTATAGATCACATACTTTTGAAGTTGCAGGGTTTGCAATCTCAAAAATCATCCCCAAGGCTGATCAAGCTTTAAATAAACGATGCCAAAATGAAAAGAAGAGGAAATAGAGTGATCCAAAAATATCTATACCAGTTGAATCACCAATATTAACAGTTGGTGCAAACTCAAACACTTGTTGAGTAGGGCAGTATCATTAGAAGAAAAATAATGTGTGAAATTAACAAAAAGATTGTGTTAACAAGTATGGATGAGGAAGACATAGTGACAAGTATGAACCTAGCTTCTGAGAGGAAGCAAAAGGCTAGCAACATTGTCAAGCCACAGATGGAATGATTGACACTCATTGACAAGAAGTGTGCAGAAGTGTTAGGGACATATTTTATATAATTGGTTAATCCTTTGACAAAATGTACTTTACTTTTAAATGGGTAGATCTATGATGGGTTTAAGACTTCAAGAAACATGTTATTCAAGTCAAGTGTTAAAGCCATGAAGATCTGACTAAAAAACAAGTGAAGAAAATTTGTTCATTAATACTCAGCAGGTACTTCAATGAAAACAATATCTATTGAGATTTAAGAACGAAACTCAACAGAAACTCGACAAAAGCTGAATCTGTCGAGATCTACGAAATTAGAATTTCCAGATCTGATTTTTGGCCCTAGTTGACATATATGTGCAGGGTTTCTTTTCTCACGACCCTAGACATATATAAGATTTATTTTAAAAGCCGTTATACATGAAAAACATATGCAAAAAGTGACTTAATTTTATGCAGCACTTAAACAAATGAAATCATTTTGAGTTCAAGCCTAAGATAGAATTGGCATTGTATGAAAATTGAGAAATGTCTTCATTTGGTTGGATGAAAGTTTATTATGATTTAGCTTAGCGAATATTTTTTTGTATTGCTGATTTTTTCTCCATTTAAATACTAATATTGCTACAATAATTTGATGATTTGGTAATTTAGTAGATTGGAGTCTCATATATTCCATTTTTTTTATATATAAAAAGTGAGATCTCAAGTTTCGCATGCTTTTTTTTTTTTTTTACTTCTTTTAGATAATAATGTTATTACTTTGCTCTTTTTTTACTGTTTGGTTGATGGGAAATTGTGAGAAAAGAGAAAGAAATGAATTACATTTGAAATTAAAGCCCAACTCATGATTTGAACTTGCATAATGACAGAAATAAAACCAATCTAATGAAATTACAAAAGAAGATGCAATCGATTCCCTAGTCCCAACAGCCGCGTCGAAATAGTGGTCATCATGGAGAAATAAAAGAGAGAATTATGGAGGACAAGAGGGAAGAGTTTGGATACTAATTGGTAAAGTAACATTTGACTTTTCTTTTTTTTTTTTTTTTTTGATAAAAGTAACATTTGACTTGATATCTTCTTTTGCTCACGTTTAAATATTTAATTAAGAAATGAGATGTGGATGATGTTTCATCGTATTATCTTCACTCTCGCTGAACAGAGAGAGCCCATGAACTAGACATATAACCATACGCCAAAACAAAGATAAACCCATTTCTCTGTTTTGTTTAAAATATCCCGAGAGACAAAAGTTTACGGAAAATTGTTGTTTGAGAAGAGAAATGATATGTTTATAATATTTTTACAATATTTTTACAATAAATTATAAGTGGCAGATTGTTATTAATTATTATTGTTGGAGCAAAAAAGTAATTTTAGTATTAATTTTAAATTTAAACCAATAACAACTAACTACCTGTGATTTGTTGTAAAATTGTTGTAAATGTAGCATCTCTTGTTTGAAAATTGTTGTTTATAATTTTTTTTAAATATATGTGAGTAAAAAAGTATATAAAAACGTGTATAAAATTATTTAAAATGTGAAAATGTGAGTTTAAACTCACTAACCAAACAGGCCGTATTCACCTATTTCACCATAAATTTCGTTCCATTGTCAAAACGTTCCGTTTACCCGTCTCCTACTTCACAAGTGATCGGTGCCCACCACGTTATGATTTTTTCGAAGATACCAAAATTCTTTTGACTCCTCTTAAACGGGTTTCCACCTATTTTTCTCAACACTCCCCTATTTTTTTCAACACTCCTTTTTTTTTTTTACCCTATTTTTTTCAACACTCCTGTAAACTTTATGAAAGATTGTCTCATTGTGAGTCCAAATCTTCTAGCAGTAGACCATAAAGCAAACCTTTTTGTTTAATTATGAGACAGACGCGTAACGCCAATTTTTTTTTTTTTTTTTTTATACTTTGAAATTTATTATTCAAGAGAATTGCCCCTAAGTGTGGGGTGAGGTCCTTTTCGTTCATAAAAAATAAAAATAAAAAATATACACGAGAATTAGAGAGCCAACACTGCAACACGTACTTCAAGGAGCAGTTGACGGTTCAAACCAGCCGCAAAGATTTCCTTCACCAATTTCTTGAGCGTTTATTAGAGGTTTTGAAGGAGTCAAATCTTTATGTCGTGGGTCAATGGGGGAAGATGAGTAGGAAACTCCCCAGTAGGCACAGACCCTTCACATGGCTACCCGTTACCCCACCTTGCTCTAAATTCAGTCTGGTTTCACACTTCTACCGTATCCAACTTCCAAGTCAACTGGCGTGTTAATCAGATAAACTACATGCTCTATAGTGAAGAAACTAAGCATAAGTCATACAAATACGTTGTTCTAGTTTAGAATAATAGATTCTTGTTTTTTTCCCTGTGAATCGGGAATTTTAGAATGGCTTCTGTCTCTCTGTTTGTTTTTTTTGTTCTCTCACACCTCGTGCTGCTTCACTCTGCTGAAGAAGAAGGAAAGCGAGAAAACCCATTTTGTCGGTACTTTCAATGTGGAAAATTAGGTAACATTAGCTTCCCATTCACCAATATCCCACCCCCATTCCCATTCCGATTTTGCGGTTTAATGCACGTAAAGTGTGACGAACCAGATCCGATGATCCACTTGCCACTGGGCGACAGGTGGAGTGAAAGACAATATGAAGTGTTAAACATCTCTTACACTAACATCACACAACACATCCGTGTCAAGGACCATTCGCTTTTGGAATACTTGAAATCCAATAGTTGCCATTACTTAGACAATTTTGCTTTTCCTAACTCTCCATTTATCTCTTTTAAACTCACCACACCCAATCGGACCCTATTCAAATGCAATCGCGCTCTTCTTATTACTTCCCCTAGAAATTTTAAAAAAATGACCTGCAGACACCATAATATCTACTATAGTCCTTCAAACGAGGCTTCTCAGAATTTATCTTCTGAATGTTCAACTATTCAGCTTCCAGTGAACGAGACTTCACATAAAGATGAACTGAATTTGATTGCTGAGTTCGACCTTGAATTGCATGTATCTGATGATTGTAGCAGTTGTCATGGTAAAGAAGGAAAAGGTATAGACATTGGAGTAACTCAAAAATGCTTTGATGCACGCACACATGTACATTCATGATCATATATATAGATATAAACTCCTTTATATTTTGTTATGCTGAAGTTGATCTTAATACATGTGTTGCTACTATTTCTGTCTGTTCGATGCCATAATCCACTCTGCAGCAATAGCTTTAGTTGATTTGGAGTAGTTTCAAATTTAGGTTATGAGAGAGATAGAAATAACTTAGTTTCAGTGAAACCTATGATCGGGTATGTCTGAGCTGGTTTTGAAAGGGCTTTGCCTAACACTGTTAAGATCTCAAAGGATGCCAATTTAATTAGCTGTGTCACTTCTTTCTTCATTGTTGAAACTAAAAACATATTTGTATTTATCTGCTGTTGCAGAGAATAAAAACAACAACAAAGACAAAGGGGTGATACCATTAGGTAAGATGCATCTTCAATCATATTTCTTGTTGAAATTGATATAGACACGTGCCTGCACTAACAACATTTTCGTAATTTTCTGCTGTTGCAGAGAATAAAAACAACAAAAAAGTGGTGATACCATTAGGTAAGATGCATCTTCAATCATATTTCTTGTTAAAATTGATATAGACACGTGCCTGCTCTAATTGTATCATTTCATGCAAAATAATTTCTCCTATTTCTGCTATAAATTTTGTTACTATAATCCTAGAGGATGACCTTGTGCCTTAAATACAATGATGGCTAACAGGGATTACGTCACATGACTCACAAAAGATGTTGTCAATATTTAAATTTCTTCCCATAAGTTCCTTTGTGACCCTCATTAGAAAAATTTTATATCTCATGAATTCCTCCATTGCTGCCTTTCAGTCAGAATTTAACTCCTTCCTTCTCTCTGCTTTAGCTGTTGGATGCGCAGTCTTCTTCATGATTATCTTGTTCTTTATTTTCTGTCACCTTTACAAGAAAAAATATTCTTCTTCAAAATTGCAAGCAAGGAATACATATTCTGACCCATCCTCAAGATCAGAAGTGGAGGGGTGGAGTGTCTACTTTAGAGTCCCTGTTTTCTCCTACAATGAACTTGAAAAAGCCACCAATAATTTTCATGTTGAAAATGAACTTGGGAATGGAGGATTCGGAACTGTTTATCATGGTAAGGTGATAAATTCATTGAATCAATTTCTAGATCACAGTATAAACTTTCTTAACAAAAGGGTAAAGAAAAATATGTGAAAATAAAAGGAAAGACTTTGACATGCTATTTTTCTGAACTAGGCAAACTCCATGATGGGAGAGAAGTTGCAGTCAAGCGCTTATATGGGCACAACCATAGACAAGTAGAGCAGTTCATCAATGAAGTTGAAATCCTAACACGATTGCGCCACAAGAATCTTGTCTCCCTTTATGGCTGCACTTCACGCAGCTGCCATGAACTTCTTCTTGTGTATGAATACATTCCCAATGGCACCGTTGCTGATCATATTCAAGGCCATCAAGCTACACCAGGTTCACTCACATGGCCAACTCGTATGAGCATTGCTATAGAAACTGCTAGTGCATTGGCTTACCTCCATGCTTCTGACATCATACATCGCGACGTAAAGACTAACAACATCCTTCTTGATGACAATTTCTGCGTCAAAGTTGCTGATTTTGGGCTTTCCCGGCTGTTCCCTAATGATGTTAGCCATGTCTCAACAGCTCCTCAAGGGATTGCTATAGAAACTGCTAGCGCATTGGCTTACCTCCATGCTTCTGACATCATACACCGCGACATAAAGACTAACAACATCCTTCTTGATGACAATTTCTGCGTCAAAGTTGCTGATTTTGGGCTTTCCCGGCTGTTCCCTAATGATGTTAGCCATGTCTCAACAGCTCCTCAAGGGACACCAGGCTACGTTGACCCAGAATATCGCCAATGCTACCAGCTTACTAGTAAGAGTGATGTCTACAGCTTTGGGGTTGTCCTCATGGAGCTTATATCATCACTGCCAGCCGTTGATGTATTTAGGCATAATCATGAAATTAATTTGGCTAAATTAGCTGTAAACAAGGTTGAAAAGGGTGCATTCCATGAGTTGATCGACCCACATCTTGGATTTGAGTCAGATGAGGGAGTTAGAACAATGACCATTTTGGTGGCAAAGTTAGCTTTCCAATGTCTACTACAGGACAAGGAAATGAGGCCTTCCATGGATGAGGTATTGGAGGCTTTAAAGAAGATTCAAAGTGGTAAGGATGCGCATGAGGATCAAGAGATGGCATATGATGATGTTGGAACCCTTCATGTACAGCACCCAGCTTCACCCGATCATGATGAGGTTCATGTGTCAAAGAATAAACGGCTGCCACTTTTACCTAAGGATGTAACCGATTTTTGGACTAGTAGGTGTACTACACCTAATGTCAGGAGTACTTTTTAGGTACTTCCGTAGCATAATAAATGGTACACCCTCCTCTCACATTTATTGTAAACTCATTAAATTTATAGTGGAATCCATCATGAATGTAAGAGAAGAGAGCACAATTTCACTATATACCAGGAGTACCTAAGTATTTTTCCTAATGTCAATGGTTGAAATTTCATTTTCTTTTCATCCACTTGTTTGGTTGTTCTTGTTCATCGCGGCATATAATTGGTATGTAGATGTGAGGGATTCACATTACCAAAATACCTAATATGGGAGGAAAAGCTCAACCATACGTAGTGGGCCTAAAACCCAATGTGAAGGTTATTGTATGTCCGAAGAGGCTAAAATTGTCGAAGGGTATTTCGCGTGAAAGAAAGATACATGGGGAGGAAGAAACTCCGTCCGAAGAGAACATCAGTATTCCGAAGAGATCATTATCCTCGGATGAAAAAATTCTGGGTCATATAAATATCTGGGGGGGTTCGAATGAGCTTACTAGTGATTTCAGCAGCCTATATAAGCTTTGGACACGCTTGGAAATAAGAGGAACGGAGAAATATCTAAAAGGAAAAGCTGCCACCACCGTATTAAATGCACTGCAGCAACTTTTATGGCCTCATTTATGTGGAGAAGACCCCTGAACAGTATAACTTCAGTTACCGCCACTCACAAAAGGTTGAGGGAGATACATGACATGATATGCATTCAGGTAGGGAGCTAGATGGAGAACAAGTGGACGATGGGGATGATGGGGGAGGATACTATATAAAGAAAAAGGGCTCCTAATAAAAAGGGAAGAGAAAAAAAAAAACAAAAAACAAAAAACAAAAAAAACAAAAAAAAACAAAAGAGGAGAAAAGAGAGGTCTTACTATAACTCTAAGAATTGTAACCTGTATTCAATTTATCATAAGTCTCTTCGGGCTTGAACTTAATTGATCTTTACGTGTATTTTCATGCTGGTTTATACTGGGATGTTGTGATCAACCATTATAAGCTCCACAGTCAACCTAGCTCTATCATCCACACTCTACAAATTTATTGTTTTTGGGCTTGGGCCACAAATCTAACCCTACACCTAAAAATTTTTATTCTTTATGTGATTCTGTGTTCTATTTTTCGAATAAAAATCCTACTTTGAGTGTCACCCATCAAAACACCATTTTTTTTTCCAGGTGATGTACATTTGCTGAAGCAATTCTTTTATTTTTATTTTTAATTTATAGGTACAATAAAAATTCAACCTATGACATCCATTAATAATTATTATTTTTTATCATCAAGTCAAGACACTAATTAATTTTTGGTATAAGTAGAATTTGAACCACAAATCTCTTATTCGACTCCAAAAGACTTTATTAGTGTTTGTTTCCAAAACAACAGTGAGAAAAATTACAAATAGTAGCAGCCCATGCTATCTGTAGAGATTTGCATTTTGTTTCTCAAATAAATAATATATTTAATAAGTTTATGAATAAAACCATGTTGCATGGACTTCCACTAGTTATAACTAAACCTAAATTTTAGGGAAACAAATGGGAAAAAGTAATAAGATTCAAGATTTTCCTTTTTTCTTTTTCTTTTTTTAGAGTCAAAAAATAATGATTTGTTTTGTTCGGGCCAGTGTGAATTTCCCCTTGCTTGATGGCCATGAACTTCTTCTTGTGTATGAATACATTCCCAATGGCGCCGTACAACAAGGCCAGTATAAGAAAATAGAATCAACCAGCTTAATCAATAGTTGAAGTCAGTGTTTTCATTCTTAACAACAAGACTGGACCAGATAGTTTAAACTTCTAGAACCATCAAATAACAAACAATCTTTGAAACAGTGAATTTTGGCACCAAACTCATTCATCAGTCATCATCCTGTTCTTATAAGTGAGGAGAGGAGGTGCATTCGAGCTCAAACTCGATGGAAAAAATTTATTAAAAAACTAATCAAATAACATTGAGCATCAGCATCTCTGTTTAAAAGCTTAGATACATATTTTTTTGTAAAGAATTGATTGCCATGCTGTTGCCTGGAGTGCAAGACAAATCAAATGCTGCTCTCACGTGACATAATGACAAGAAATCAAAGTATATTTCTTAACCCATATGAGGTAAAATAACAAGCTAAAAGCAGATGCAGAAAAGGACAATCATCAGTAAAGTTAAATACAAAATATAAATTCACTCTCCTTCCAGCACAAAAAATATACATTGCAGAGGGCAAAATATTTTTTAACTCTACTAATCCAAGTATTTACAGACTCGAACATTTAAGAATTACATTAAGTCTTGCAGAGAAGATCATTCTAGTTCACTCTCACCAAATAAACCCCAATATGGCACACTCAGTGCTAAGAATACAATCAGCCCCATCAAAGTTCCAGTCAGGCAAATCCACGACCATATATCGTAACATTTGATTGTGCTAAGAAGGAAAAAGAAGAAAATCCTTCACGTTGAGGTGATCAGGTAATCTAACTACATATGATTTTACAGCAACCTTTCCACCTCATAATCTTTTCACATTGAATTGGCATGAATCAACTTTAACTGACCAAATGATTTATGGTAAGGCTATAAAAAATAGGGTTCCTTACTGCTGTCTGAGAATAAAAGCGAAGAAGTCACCAGTAAGTAGGCAATGCAACACCAAACTGCAACTCCAGATAACAACCTATGCTGCACCTCTACAGATTTCAAAAGATTGTTGTGAAAATGAGACCTTGACCCATATTTTACGAATGCACAACAGTCTAATACTGATTGAAAACCTTAAATTCTACCAAAGGCAAAAAGACATAACTCAATTAAGCAACATCTTTGACTCTCGCGCTTGCATCATTCGGTCATATCTAATTTCACTTATTCAGCTCCTCAGTTGAACAATAGTAAAAACATCATTTTTTACTTCATACTTATAAAGTTTGAACTAAGCTACCTAACTAAAATGCCTCTCCCTGCTCAAAAATCTAGAACCTTTAAAACATCTAAAAACAAACAGCTCTCATAGCAGCCAATTGATTCTAAAGGCATTGCAGTGCATAATGTTCTTGTCATGACTCTCAACATAAAAAAACCAGACAACCTTTAAATAAACAAATCAAGCATATACAAAATCAAAAGGCTAACATTCAAGCAAAAACAAACCTTGATCCTATAAGTCTGCGGTCTCAACTCCTTGCTAATATGCAAAGCTTTTGCTCTTCCCTCGTCAACCTCGTGGTGATCTGATGAGGATGCAAAAGCCCCGGTGTGTCAAACAGCTTCCCCTCCACTCTAATGTAGTCCCTGGCACTGGCGCCTCTGTCAAATGTGTAATTATCCCTCCTCCTTCTCCTACATGCTTCCCAATCGAATTTATCAGTGTACTCTTACCGGTATTCTGTGCCCCTATTGCCCACACATTCCCTCACTGTACTCACCATATGTGTGAGAAAATTGATTTGGTGAAAACTGATTTGCTTATCTCATTCATTGAATAAAATCCCTATGTATATACAAGCTAAGAGATCAACTCTGTAACTAACTTGACGGACTGATGCACGTGTGAACAGAAATTAACAAATACAACAAACTATGACACGTGCTTGACTAAACTAACTAACTCTATTTACAAAAACTACATATCGTTTACTGTACAAGTATTAGCTAAACTACATTGTCGTTTAGACAGACTTGAACAGATCTTGAACTGCTTTATCTCTGTAGCACGAGGCTTAATCCCTTGATGACTATTAGACCCTTCAGGCTCTGCACTATCTGCTCCTGCACTAGCTGCTGCACTGTGTGACTGTCTAAGCTGTTCTGGTGTGGCAGCTGGTGAAACAGCTTGACTTGCTGCACTCTTTTGCCTTTGATAATATGCACATTCGTTAACTTACTTGCCGCACCACCCTCCCTAGCTCTCTGTCTCACCCAATGCTCCAACCTCGTAGGTGACAACTCAGTTGGCAACAAATCAATCTTGGTCACCACCATCACCATCCTCGGCAAATTCCCTGACTTCCCTTGCTTCAACGCCTCTGAATTCTCCTCAATCTTCTCTGAAACCAGCTTTGCCACCTTCCTCAGAAATGAGCCATCGAAATCTGTAGCATTTACCACCATCAACACCACCGACTGCGTCCCTCCCGTCGAAGCCAGCTGCCTCCCAACTGTGTGATCAAAATCGAAATCCGGCAGCAAATTCTCCACCGTTGGATCCTTCACATTCCCATAATGCCTCAACGTATGGCATCGCGCACAAATTCTCCATTCTATATTGTGTTCGTGTCTCTTTTAGTGCATTGGAGCATTGGAAGCAAGCGAATTTCTTCTATTTTAAATTTTAAATAAAATAAAATTTTAAAATTTAAACATGAATATCTAAGATTATATCTAGGAAAGTCAGACCCTGATATCTACAATGTAGTATTTATTAAGAAAATGTTGTAAACATATTATTTCTATATACTAAACGCATTACTTAAAATAAAAAGACCTATTGTTATATTGCTATATTTGATGTGGAACTTATCATAAGCCTACACAACATTTATAATACAAAATTCGCACAATTTGGAATATTACAACCAGGGACGGAGTCAGGACTTGGAGTTAGAGGGGGCAGAAGTATAAACAAAAAAAAAAAAAATTGAAACTCCAAATAAACATTCATTTAATAAACCATCAACAAAGGAAAATACACAAAATTATTGTTTTTTAAGATATTACAATGCAGTTATTTATGAAAATGGAACTCGTCGTCTTTTTAAATCTTCAAAATCATCTATGATTGAATCCGTACTAATTGTCGCAGTAATGTCCCTTTCAATGAATAACATCATAGCATCTGACAAAAAATCATCTTCCATTTTGTTGCGAAGGTTAGTTTTGATGACATTCATAGCTGAAAATGCTCGTTCTGTAGTTGCAGTAGAAACGGGAAGAGTAAACACAAGCTTGACCACTCTATAAATAAGCGGATAGTATTCTAATTTTCTAGTTCTCACCATCCATTGGCACAATTTAGAAATATTTTCCAAATTCTTGAACCCTAAATGCTGAACTACATCATACTTATAAAGATCAAGTTCCTTTTTCAAATCATTCTTTTCATCATCTGTGAAGTCTATTGGATAAAAATTATCTACCAATGAACAAATATCATTTACTCAAAAAGATTCATATGCCTCTCGAGGGTCTAGAGCTGAGCTAAGCGTAAGTAACTCCATAGCATGCTCACTAAACCGATGATTTAGTTCCTGTAATTGAGAATCTATTCCTGCATTAAAAATATCTACTTTATAATAATGCTCATTTCTAAAGTCCTCTTGTTGATGACGAGATCGACCAAATCTTGCAACATAATGAGCATTCATATCAGGGACATCTAAACCACGTTCCTTACAAAATGATATCACAGTAGCTAGTAAGTCATCCCATTTCTCATCTCTAAATTGTTGAATAAGTTTTTTAGTGGATGAAACTAAATGCGTCGCATTTAAAATGTCTTGCAATTGGCTTTGCAAAGCTTGACAAAGTTTATCCGTGTTCCCCATAGTTTCATTAACAAAATGCAAGATGAAGACAAATTCAAATGAAATTAATACCTCATAAGCGAACTCTGCTTCTACTTTTTGTAGAACTTCACATGTTGGACTAAACAACTTTATCAAGTTAGAAACTGATTAGATTCTCAAAAAAAAAAAAAAAAAAAAGTTTAGAAACTGATTTATAATGCAAACCCCAACGAGTATCTCCAGGTCGCTGTAAAGTGACCATCTGATTAAGGCCTTTCCCAATCTCAAGCTCTTCAATATCAATCAAATATGCAATGTCAGAAGCTCTAGCAATTTTTAATTGCTCAATACGTTTGCATGAAGCACGAATATTATTGATAACTAAAATCAATTTAGTGAAAAATCTATTAAAATGGACAACTGCTTTTGATGCTCCTACTAATGCCAATTGTAAACGATGCGCAAAACAATGAATGTAGTAAGCATATGGACAATCATTCAAAATCAAAGCCTGTAATCCATTCCACTCACCCCGCATGTTGCTTGCACTATCATATCCTTGCCCCTGAATGTTTTGGATATCTAAGCAATAATTAGAGAACAAATAATATATCTCCTTTTTAAGGGTTACTGCTGTAGTGTCAACAACATGAACAATCCCAAAAAATCGTTCTCTCACAAAGCCATTTGTATCAACATATCTTAAAACCACAGCCATTTGCTCTTTCATGGACTCATCACGAGCTTCATCAACCAAAATGCAAAACTTTGCATCACCAATTTCTTTCCTAATTGCCTTCTTCACTTTGGTTGAAATAACATGTAGAATTTCTTTTTGAATCTGAGGTGATGTGTAGGTGGCATTTTTTGGAGCTTTTGCCATTATTTCAACAATATTATTATTATAGCCCATCATCAAATCCAATGTTGTAAGAAAGTTTCCCCGATTGGTTGAAGTAGAGCTTTCATCTCGACCTCTAAAAGCAATAGCTTGCAAGGAAAGATGTCGAACAACATCAATTGAAGCCTTCAATTGTATTCGATTATTTGCAATTTGTTCTGAAGTGAAATTGCTCACTACCCTGTCTATGTGTTGAGACTGGTTCATCAAATCTAGACACACTTTATGGGCAATTCTATGAGTGGAGTTAAGATCTTTCCCCATATGAAGAATAAAAGAACAACTTTCACCATTTTTAACTTTCTTCCAACTCTTAAATCCGTTAACTGTGAATGCATTTTGTCCATCATGCCCAGTTGGCTTATGAAAGAGAAAGCATGGTAGACAAAAACCGGCATCTTTTTTAGGAGAATATTCAAGCCATGGCTTAAAGCGATCATCTTCATACCAAGAACCCTGAAAGCTTCGACCCTTCTCAGATTTTTAAAATTTTTTAAAACGAGGCTAGTATGGACCCAACGTAATGTAACGTCGCCAGATTTCATCTCGTTGATCAACATGATAAGTATATATTTGTCTACGCAATCCAGGATCAAGTTCTAATTGCAACGAACTCATATCAACCTTTTGAAATTTTGTTTAAGAATTTTGCTCAATAGGGACATCAAGATTTTCCTCAATTGGGACGTCGAGATTTTCCTCAATTGGGACATCAGGATTTTCCTCAACATTAGTGGTTGGCAATGTTGCACCACTAGTATTAGCTTCTAAATCATTTGAAACTTTTCTTTTGAAAAAATCAAATATGGCAGTTGACTTTTTCATAATCTACAAATAAAATATAATTTGAAATTATTATATTATTATATGGTCAATAATCTATAATCATTACAAACAATAGACAAATACTATGCACACAAACATTCAACAATTAACCAATAAATTTTAAAATTACAAATAATCTTTTTAATTATTTATTCAACTTTAATGTTTTAAAAGACACTAACTAAAAGGCAAAAAAACTAAAGACAAAACTGCAAAAAAAAAAAATATCACCAAAAAAAAAAAAAAAAAATTGAACGTTAGCGTTTTGATTTTGTATATACTTTATTTGTTTATTTAAAGGTTGTCTGATTTTTTCATATTGAGAATCATGAATAGAAGTATAGAACATTATGCACTGCAATGCCTTTAGAATCAACCAGCTGTTATGAGAGCTGTTGGTTTCTAGATGTTTAAAGGTTCTAGATTTTTTAGCAAGGAGGGGGATTTCAGTTAGGTAGCTTAGTTCAAACTTTACAAGTTTGGAGTGAAAAATGATGTTTTTACTTTTATTCAACTGAGGAGCTGAAGAGGTGATATTAGATATGACCAAATGACGCGAGCAAGAGAGTTAAAGATGTTGCTTAATTGAGTTGAGTTATGTCTTTTTTCTTTTGTAGAATTTAAGGTTTTCTGTCAGTATTAGATTGTTGTGCATTCGTTAAATATGGGTCCAGGTCTCATTTTTATATCAATCTTTTGATATCTGTAGAGGTACAGCATAAGCTGTTACCTGGAGTTTCAGTTTGGTGTTGCATTGCCCGCTTACTGGTGACTTTGCTTTTATTCTCAGACAGCTGTAAGGAACCTTTTTTTTTAAGGCTCACCATAAATCATTTGGTCAGTTAAAGTTGATTCATGCCAATTCAATGTGCAAAGATTATGAGGTGGAAAGGTTGCTGTAAAATCATATGTAGTTAGATTACCTGATCACCTTGATGTTAAGGATTTTCTTCTTCTTCTTCTTTTTTATAGGTAATATAAGTTTTATTGATAATAAGTACATCATGTTCACAATGGTGAACAAATTGTACTTGAAACAATTAAAAATAAATCAAAGGGAAGATTTTCTTCTTTTTCCTTCTTAGCTCAATCAAATGTTACAATTTATGGTCATGGATTTGCCTGACTGGTACTTTGACGGGGTTGGTTGTATTATTGGGGTTTATTTGGTGACAGTGAACCAGAAAGATCTTCTCTGCAAGACTTGAATGTAATTCTTAAATCTTCGAGTCTGTAATTACTTGGATTAGTAGAGTTTATAAATATTTTGCCGTTTGCAATGTATACTTTTTGTGCTGGAAGGAGAGTGAATTTATATTTTGTATTTAACTTTCCTTTTTCCAGCCTTGTATCCTTCTCATTACAAATATTTACTGGAAGGCTGGTCATGATTCTTTTCATTTTATTTATTTTTCTCTATTCCTGATGATTGTCCTTTTCTGCATCTGCTTTTAGCTTGTTATTTTACCTCATTAGGGTTAAGAATTTTACTTTGATTTCTCTTGGGACAAAGTTTAGCTACAATATTGATTGTAGCCTTAACCTACAACCTTACTCAATATCTTTTCATTGGAGGTGAATTTTGATAAATCCATCATTGGATTATAATTTATATCTTCTTCTTATATCCTTCATACTTGCAAAAATTTTAGAAAATTAAAAATCAATAGCTATGTAATCAATAAATTGTTTAAATTACAAGTTTTTGTAATTTGAAATTATGCATAAAATAGAAGTTTATAGATCATATAGTAAATAATATCCAATTGACACAAAATTTAACATAGGTATTAAAAACGTAAAGAACATGCAATTCAACGGTTAGATTTTCAAAATATGTAATAATGTTTATTTTATTGAGTAAGGTTGTAACCTAAGGCTACAACCAATTTTGTAGCCAAATTTTATCCTTTCTCTTGTCATTATGTCACGTGAGAGCAGCATTTGATTTGTCTTGCACCCCAGGCTGCAGCATGCCAGTCAATTCTTTACCAAAAAAAATGATTTTAGCTTTTAAGCAGAGATGCTGATGCTCAATGTTATTTGATTAGTTTTGTAATAAATGTTTTTCCATTGAGTTTGAGCTCTAATGCACCTCCTCCTTTATAAGAACAGGATGATGACTGATGAGTGAGTTTGTTGTATAGTTTACAAGTCCAAGACAATTTAATAACTACTGCAAGAATACTATGTCAGTTTAACACTTGATATACAGTTAGTTAGGTGCCAAAACTCACTGTTTCAAAGATAGTTTTTTATTTGATAGTTCTAGCAGTTATTTGATAGTTTGTTATTCTCTGATATCCTTAACCATTGATATCTGTTCTAGCTCATGCTTTTATCATTTGAATTGTGACAGGCTGGTCATACAGTTCATATTGCTGTCCTTATGAGGCTGAATATAGAAGAATCATCTGTAGATTCTATCTACATCACAGTGTGGGGCCTGTGGGCATCTCCTTATCTCCCATTACACATGGGAAAAACAGGAAAACGCACTGATAATGCCAGAAGAACATTTTGGCCTTCAGTTGCAGGTATTATTCTGTGATTCCCTGCTTGCTCATGGTTTTTTTATTCTAATAATCAGTAGTCTATGAGGGCGTTTGGATTGAGATTATTCTCACAGTGTTTTCAGTTTTCAGTTTTCAATTTTCAGTTTCAGCAACAATAAGTTCAATCTAAACGGACCCTATGTAACTAAAATTTTATGAATGGAGGAATTTTTTCTTCTTTCACCTGAAGCACCTAATAATAATTTAATCATGGCTTCTTTTAGGTCGATCCTTGAGATCCATGTAGTATATAGGATAGTGCCTGGTTGTGGAAATTTAGCCAAAATTGATTTTCCTCTTGGTCATTTTAGAATTCAACTGGCATACAGCAGTTTTGCACAGGCATTTGCCTTAATTTGGTACCTCCCCCACCCCCACCCCCCCNTAGGTGTTTGGACCTATGAAGGAGTTGATGTTGTGCTTCGCAATTCTTTAATACCTTAATAGATCACATACTTTTGAAGTTGCAGGGTTTACAGTCTCAAAAATCATCTCCAAGGCTGACTAAGCCTTAAATAAGCAGCGCCAAAATGAAAAGAAGAGGAAACAGAGTGATCCAAAAGTATCCGTACCAGCTGAATCACCAATATTAACAGTTGGTGCGGACTCAAATTCTTGTTGAGTTGGGCAGTATCATTAGAAGAAAAACAATGTGCGAAATTAACTCAAAGATTATGTTAACAAGTATGGACGAGGAAGACATAGTGACAAGCATGAACCTAGCTTATGAGAGGAAGCAAAAAGCTAGCAACATTGTCAAGCCACAGATGGAATGATTGACACTCATTGACAAGAAGTGTGCAGGAGGATTTATATATGGCCATCTTTTATTTTTGAACAACATTGCGTGGAATATCTAAGTCTTGATGAGAATATTGCTGTTCTGCTGGACACAGCCAAAAGAAAACAAAAGATGCTATGAGCAGGATTCTTCTTTAGACAAAAGGCTTTCTCTTCTTTCTTAAAAGCATATGATCCAGCTTAAATTTATTGGTGGAAGACAAAAAGCTCTGCCCAAGTCATATTCTACCCAAAAGTCTAATACTGCCCCAGTCCATGAAAATTACTGTTAGCTTACAGTTGCTTGTGTTTTGAAGATGATTACAGAGAAGCTCTAAACAATGTGTATGGGTGTCAGAGCTATTGTAACAGAGTTTATTTGTTGTCATAATTTTACCACCTTCTCTCTTCTTGCAAGATTTGATTATGATAAATTGATGATTTTGGTTTTATTGAATGCTGAAGCAGTGAAGTATGGATGGGGCATTCCCAGAAAAGTCACTCTTACACATTTGTATTACACATTTGAAAGCTCTACTGAATCTGAGCGCATGATAAGTTGTTAAACCCTTGTATCAAAAATTAATATTTAATCATATGAACTTAGTGAATGGTTCAATTTGATGTGGTCATTAGGCCAAGGGTTCCATTTTCTGCAGTTGATCCTTTCACTAGGATGTAGCCTTGAGTCTCTTGACCTCAAATGATAAGTAATTAGTTAATTAATAAATATCATACGAAACTTAATTTGGGAAATCACTGGGGGGGAGTAAGCTCATGTCACCTTTATAAATTGCTTTAGTGCAAACCCCAAAATTGTACGAAGTGTTTTTTGTTTTGTTTTCTTTTCCAGAGTACAGTACATAGTGTACTCTGGAAAATGTACTGTACTCTGGAAAAGAAAACAAATCATTGATGAATGACCCATCATTTGTATTTATGAAAAAGATTGACGAAGAAGCTTTAAATGAGTTTTTTAATAGAATTGGAGGAAGAAGCATCCGTGTATTGGAACCACGCAAGAAAGTATTCTTTGCACATCAGTCACCACAAGGTTATAGAAGTTTATACTTTTTACTGCCTTAAAGTATGAGCTGCATCACTGTTATACCCTATGATTTGTATCACTTATCAATACCTTATGTATGATATCTGTTACAAGAATTCATGGGTTGTTCCTTTTGAATTAATTTTTAGGCCTTTTAACTCTAAACATAATGGATTATTTACAAAGAGTTGTGTCATCTTACACTGTGGAGTCAATGCTTTAATTTCTTTACCTATATTATGATAATATGATATACCTTTTTTCTATATACGCTAATTCTATATTCAATCATGTCGTTATGATTTACTGAAATAATAGTGAGAAATGTTCATAAAAAAAAAAAATAATAGTAGTGAGAAATAATCACACCTAGCCTAATTCTAGATTCTTTTTTCTTTTTCTTTTTCTTTTTTGATTTCATAACTCTAGATTCAATATAATAGTTTTAAATATATATATATATATTCAAAACAATTGTGAGAAAAATTACAAATAGTAGCCACTCGTGCTATATATAGAGATTTGCGTTTGTTTCTCAAATAAATTATATTAGTTTATGAATAAAACCGTGTTGTACGGACTTCAACTAATGATGACTAAAACTAACTTCTAAGAAAATAAAGGGGAAAAAATAATAAGATTCAAGATTTTTCTTTTTCTTTTTTGTTAGGGGGAATAAGATAAATTTTCTTTGGTGGTAGGAATCTATTTTACCTCATTACATGAAAGTTCTTAAAATTATATTTGTATATTAAATCACATACTCATTAAATCATTTAAATAAGTTATATAATTATTAAATAAATAATATGATTAAAATATAAGTAAAAGTTCATTTGAGTTGACCCATAGTGAGTTAAAATATGAGTAATGTTACATGTCCGTTTAGGAACAGTTTATTTAGTTTTCTGTTGAAAATTTATTACTGAAAATATTGTAAAAAAACTTAAAAATTAGTCAAATTTTTTTTGCTGAAAGTATGGTAAAAACAAAATGTGAGACCTGCAAATAATAAAGATAACCATTGACAAAAACACAAATATTGTCGTTGCCAACAGTGGGACCTGCTGGTATTGTTAGCTTATTTTGCTTGCTTTTTTCTCCCTTTTGGGCTTATTTAGATTATTCATGGGGGCCTCTAAAAAATAAGCAGAAAGCCAACTTTTCATCCATTTCAAAATGCACTCTACATACAATAATTTTTACAATAATTGAGTTGACATGTTTTATTATTTTTTATCTAACGCTCANTTGTAATATGTAATTTTTCTATGTATGAAATAATAATATCAAGATCTTTCTTTGTTTGTTTTTTTTTTTTTTTTTTTTTTTACTGCCCAATCTTCCATGTACTTTTTTTTTATTTTTTAACTTACTATAAAACGAATACTTAGAACTTAGAACACTTATCTTTTTCAACCTGCTGTAAAACGAATACTTAGAACTTAGAACACTTAGAACACTTATCTTTTTCAACCTACTGTAAAACGAATACTTAGAACTTAGAACACTTAGAACACTTATCTTTTTCAACCTACTGTAAAACGAATACTTAGAACTTAGAACACTTACCTGGTGCGCCGGCCAGCACCCTAATCCTCCTCACAGACGGCGCCAATTGTAGGGACTCAGTTTGGATTGACCCTGAGTGATGGGTTTTCAGCCCAATAAGCCCAAACAATAAATTTATAGAGAGTGGGTGAAAGGTTTAGGTGCTGGTCATCGATCACCAAGCATGAACTTTTTATTATAAAAAGTGTTAAGAGTTTCTTTACAAATGGGGGGATGCTCCTCGGCCTGTGGCCGAGGAGGCCTTCTTGTTCTCTCTTCCCCCCCCCCCCTTCTTTACATTACTAGCTTTTCTTTTATAGTTTTTATCTTCCTATCCCCTCCTTCCATCTGTTGATCATCTATTTGCCTTCTTCTCTGGCCGTCCGTCCCATCAGAGGCCTTATCGGTACTCAAGTGGTTCACTCTGATCAAAGTTATCCTGCGAAGGGGTTACCTCCCTATTAATGCGGCCAGGGGGGTTGGTTGAATGCATTAAATGTGAGAATGACAGCTTACTTTGGGGTTAGTCTCTCCCCAAAATCACCTTCGTCAGGCCGAGGACAAGGTGGTCCTCGGTGTGGGTTGGGAAGGAAAGGTTTTCCCTCACCTCAGCCCTGAATAGCCTCTGCTCCTCGGCATGGGCCTTGGGCTTGCTTCATGGTGGGCTAGGGCTATCAGGCCCACGGGCCCCACAGTAGTCAAGTACTAATACGAATTCTTCTTAAAATAAAAATAAAATGGATAAAGTTTAGCTACAAAATTAGTTGTAGCCTTAAGCTACAAACTCACTTAATAAAATAAATATTACTGCATATTTTAAAAATCTAACCGTTGAATTACATGTTATTTATGCTCTTAATGCACACGTCAATTTTTATGTCAATGGGATATCATTTACTATATAATCTATAATTTTATATTTTATGCATAATTTTAAATTACAAAAACTTGCAATTTAAAAATTTATTGATGACATAGCTATTGATCTTTAATTTTCTTGAAATTTTGTAAACATGGAGGATATAAGAAGAAGATGCAATCCAATGGTAGATTTGTTAAAATTCACCTCTAATAAAAAGATATTGAGTGAGTTTATAACCTAAGGCTACAATCGATTTTGTAGCTAAACTTTGTCCAAATAAAATTAAACTGCCATGAGTAAAACGTGTAAACCCAAAAAAAATAAATAATAAAAACCCTCATCACACGTGCGAAGCGCATGTGATGAGGCTAATTTTTTTTTTTATGGTTCTAGAGTTGTTTTATTCTTTTAAATATCGAAACCGATTCAAAAAAATCTGTCCTTTTTTCTTAATATCACTTCTAATAATAAGTTTTTATAATTGGGGTTAGAATTGGAGTCGCATTCAAGCTAACACCACATGGACCACATCCCTTGTTGTTTTTAATCCCTTGGAAAGTCCCAAAAACCAATAGAGCCTAGGGTGTGTGTGAGTTCGGTATCTCCAGGCTGCAGTTCGAGCTGGTGGTACCCATGGGCTTACCGAAATGTACCATGGGGCTTAAGACAATGACTGTCACACGCGAGTCCCCTTTTTTGTTTCTCAAAAAATAATAATAATAATGTGAGTTCCAGTTAACTCAACTGATAAAGTCTCTAATGGTTGTATAAGAAATTTAGAGTTCAATCCCCACCTATACCAAAAACTGATTAGTGTCTTGATCTGATGATAAAGAGTTATCATCAAGAGTAGACACCATAAATTAAAATTCTCTAAAAATAATAATAATAAATTCCCATAAAATAAATATTGCTAGTGGCGTGGTGCAATTCCACGACTTTTTATATCTATTTGCCAGAGTTCTATAATCTATTTTATTTTTATTTCTACTTCTATTTCTGTGGGGGATAAGGGGGTCAGGCCCAAGTTAATGGGCCGAATACCCACGAGAGGACTGTTTCACATCCGAAGAGAAGGATGCGGAGAATGCAAGGCCCAGAGTGGAGTGGAATCCTCTTGGTAGAGAATCATCGCTGTCCGAGGAGGATATCTCCAGTCCGAGGAGGACATCTCCTGTCCGAGGAAGATGTTTTACTCTGATATGATATCGGAGACTAATTGAGTAGGGAAAAAGCCTGATTGACTGTCCGAGGACACCACCTGATCAAGATAAGCTCAAAGCATATTCAGGAACGATAAGGATGAGAAAATATCTGAGGGAAAGGCTGTCCGAGGACACCACCTGATCAAGATAAGCTCAAAGCATATTCAGGAACGATAAGGATGAGAAAATATCTGAGGGAAAGGCTGCTGCCACCGTATTCAATGCATTGCAACAGCTTTTTTGGCCGCATTTATGTGGAGAAGACCTCTGAACAGTGCCTCCTAACCTACCGCCACTCACACAGAGATGAAAAGAAGCTGCCTGACGTGACAGGTACTTGAGCAAATTCATGGATGGGGAGCACGTGGACGATGGAGATGAGGGTGAGAGTGACTATATAATAGAGGAGGAGGGTTTCAAACAAAGGGGAAAAAGGTATTCAAACTGATCAATGAACAGTTAAAAGAGTGATAATCCATTGTTATTAATCCCTTGCTAATTCTAGTTCTTTGACCCATACTCTACAAATTAATTGTCTTTGGGTTTACGTAAAGATTTTGAACCCTACAATTTCTATTAATTATATAAAAAGAACCAATAGACTCATGAATAGTATTTTTTATTTGTTCAATTATTTTCAAGTATGCTAAGCTTGTTTTTGTTTTTGGTTTTTTTTTTTTTTTAATTTATGTTTACATTATACTTGCAATATAAACTTACATTAACACAAAAGTGGTAAATATTATATACATTTGCAAAAAAATGATAAATATTGTACGCATTTAACAAATGTGTACAACATTTGCCAATTTTTGTTTTTCTACAATATAAATTTACATTGTAAGTAAAATATATATTATGAAAATATTGTGAACTATGTGTTAATTACTTATGGGTCAAAATAAAATAATAAATATCAAATGAGGATCTAGCACATTTAAAAATAAAGGTATTGTATTATCAAAAGTCATAATATTTTATTATTACTACAATATTTTCACAACAACTAAAGTGAAAGTTGCTTATTGGTGAAAATAAAATTTTATTAAATTGAGTTGTCTTTTTAGTGCTGTAAAATTTCGAACTCCAATCATGAATATTTTTTTAGATCTAACTATTCTGCTGGTTTTCAGGCACAATTTGCGCAGCATGACGAGGCTTCCAACAATAATGTGCCTGACCACTGCTTGTCATCTTCCTATTGATGAATACAATAATTATAGGCTGCAATCATAAATTCCAAAGAGATAAATTTGCATCCAACAAGCAATAATGACATGAAGTAGTTTCTAATTAGTTTATCTAATAAAATTTTTAATAGTTGAATAAGAGATTTGAAGTTTAATTTCTACCTACATTAAAAATAGAATAGTATCTTAATCTAATACTAATAAAGAAAAAAATTAATATCTTAATCTAATAATAATAAATAAATAAATCACATAAACAACCACCGTAAATTAAAACTCTAACAAAAAAAATCCTGCCGGCATGTTTTATTTACTTTATGTGTAGTGTAGCGGAACAAAGAAGCAAGAAAAGTGTCCTACTGTCCTTGCAACAATTATATAGGTCTCAGTCAATTATGTCAAAGGGTACCGACTAATGACTAAGCATTGACAATAATGCAATAAACCCTGGTCCATATCTTCCCCCACCGTGACCGGCATCCCCCTAAAAATTGATTTTGATAGATTATTAAACTTATGTAAAAATAAATAAATAAATAAAAATTATTAATGTAAGGTAAGAATTTGTGAATTCCCCTCACATCTAATTGTATCCTACCGCGGTGCCTGGCGCGGTGCGGTTTTGTCCTCGTCCCCGAATGTGTAAGACCAAGGGCCACGGGCTTGCTGCGTGCGCAAGACACCGAGCTTGCTCGAATCCCACATCGGTTAGAGAGAGCGCCCCACTACCCTTTATAACGCTTCAGGAGCTTGGGTAGTGTACCACTACTCACATGTGAGTAGTGGTACACTACCCAAGCTCCTGAAGCGTTATAAAGGGTAGTGGGGCGCTCTCTCTAACCGATGTGGGATTCGAGCAAGCTCGGTGTCTTGCGCACGCAGCAAGCCCGTGGCCCTTGGTCTTACACATTCGGGGACGAGGACAAAACCGCACCGCGCCAGGCACCGCGGTAGGATACAATTAGATGTGAGGGGAATTCACAAATTCTTACCTTACAATTAACATTTTAGTTTAACTGGTTGATATCTTTTAATGTTTTCAAATGAAACATTCAGGTGGCGTTTGGTACGGGGGAATCCACATTACTCTTGGCATCCAGATTCCTAGGAATGTGATTCCTAGGAATCACATTCCTAAGAATGTAGCTATTCCTATGTTTGGTTTATTCCTAAGAATCTTAAATAAATTATTTATTTTTCCCATTCTATCCTTAGATTTGAATGTGAACTACCAAGTCATTTAAAAAAAATGGTTAAAATTGTCAATTTATAAAAAATACAATTTCCTTTAAGCTTGGGAATCTAGATTCCCACCTGTTTTAAAGGGAATCCACATTCCTACTGAGAGGGTTTAAGGATTCCCCTGGCATCTGATTCCCTAGCATGATTTGCAACCAAACATGGGAATTTTTAAACATTCCCAGGAATCCTATAACATTACCCTGTACCAAACGCCACATGAGTTTTAATCACTTGTCTCTTAATTGTAACTATTAAATTATAAAAAAAAATAAAAAAATAAAAAAAAAAAAAAGAATACTCAAGAAAAGAATAAGTTATTAAATAATGCAATTTTATATAACCACATATTATTTGGCTTTGACGTATCTCTTAATCTTGGGGTTTAAAATAAATTTTTTATATATTCTTTTTATAAGAAGTTTGTGTGTGTGTATATATATATATATATATTTGGATGCAAGAATTGTGGTATATAAATAGGCTTAATATACTGCACAAATCATTATTTTGGACAAAACTTTCCATCAAATTCGATTTAAGTCTACATTTTTTTAATCGTGTATTTAAATTATTTGAACAAATTGCATGACTATTAAACACATGCATATTTTTTTGAGTTGCCACTTGCCACATAATAAATTGGAGGAATTTCTTTAGTACTGATTCAGTAAAAAATTCTGTCCATTTATTAAAAATAAACTGTCAGCAAATATTTTTTCCATATAAATTATGATGCCCTGATGAACATTTTCGTGTCATTGCATTTTGTTGGTTAGACCATGCTAATGATCACATACTGTATTTTGCTTTGAGGTTGTGTCATGCCTTAATTCATTCAATCCTAGCTGGAGTATGAAATGGTTTGTACTTGTAAAATTAATTAGTCAGCATTATTTTGGTTATCACAGTCCCAAGATTCACTTCTTTTTTTCTTTTCTTTTTTTGAAAAATAGATTTTTCTTAGATTAGCATTATAAGAATTGCGTTCGGTTTCATTCATGGAACTAGAAAAGTGCTTGGATAATTACCTATACCTTAGCTATTACTAATTTGTCATGGAGAATACATAAAAGAAGAACTTAATAGAATTTGGACAAATTTTTCCTTCAACTTACAACTAACTTGTCATAGAGAATACATAAAAATAATGAATTACTAAAAATTGGACAAAAGTTTCCTCAAAACAAATTTGCATAAATAACTTCTAACCCATTACATGGCGATCAGATGTTCATACACGTATATTTTAGTTACATGACTCATTAAGTTATTTAAATAAGTCACCCATTTTAAAATAGAGCATGTAATTAAAATTATACACGAATTAATATTTTAGTTGTTATGGTTTTATTTTAATTAAAACAGTTGAAGAGAATGTAACTTTATATGCAATTTGACAATTTCAAACCTTCACTATTTGCACGATCTACATGAAGCCTAAAACTTGTCAAGCTAGAAAATAAAGAAAACTCCCTGAACTTCCGTTTGGATTGAAATGAAAGGAGGAAAAGAAGAACTACAATTTGCAGTTGTGGGGGAAAAAGGGTCTGGCCCAACGTGATGGGCCGAAGGCGCATAGGAGGTCTATTTTGCGACCGAGAAGAGGAAGATGGAAAAGGCAGAGCCCAGTTGGAAGTGGGACCCTCAAGAGAAAGAATTATCACAGTTCGAAGAGGATATCTCCTGTCCGAAGAGGTTGTAATCCTCTGACGCCATATCATAGATCAATTGAATGTGTGAAAGGCCAGAATGACCTTCCGAGGACTCCACCTAATCAAGATAAGCTCTGAGCATGCTATGGAATGATAAGGATGGAGAAATATCTAAGGGGAAAGCTGCTGCCACCATATTTAATGCACTGCAAAAACTTTTCTGACCGCATTTATGTGGAGAAGACCCCTGAACAGTGCATCCTAACCTACCGCCACTCACACAGAGCTAAAAGAAGATGTCTGACGTGACATGTACTTCAACAAACTCATGGATGAGTAACACGTGGACGATGGAGATGAGGGCAAGAGTGACTATATAAAGAAAGGAAGCTCCTAACAAGAGAGGAATGGATGAAACTTGGTTGTAACCCTAAGATTTTTGTTCATCAGAAAATCAAATAGTGTAGCTCTTCGGATTATCAAAGTTTATGTGCAAATTAATGTTAGTTTGTGTTTGAAAGTTGTGATCCATTGTTATCAATCCCCTACTTAATCTAGCTCTTTCACCCTTACTCTACAAATTAATTGTCTTTGGGCTTAGGCCACAAATACCAACTCTACCGCAGTTATTTGAGTTGGAGTATTGAACTATTCTAGAGCTGTACTTGTTCAATTGTGTTATGCATGTTGTTTAGATTTCACCAATAATGGCATTTATGAATTAAACCAAGTAGTACTTGCGGTTGGTCTCATTTCTTTTCTTTGTTGAAAACAATGAAGAGGAAGATTGATTATGATTTATGAAGACCAGTAACATCAACCTATAACAAGTGGAAATTAAGAACTTATGATGGGTGTACATCTCATTTTTATTTTTTAATTAAAATATAAGATACAATTGTTCTCATTTATTACTATACATAATTGAGATGAAAATTTATATACACACGGTAGACGTAATTCATGCACATACTCCATGCATAATTATAAATCTTTACAATCAACGCCTTAATTTAACTAAGATTACTCTATAATATTCGTCTCATCATTAATTTAAAATTCATTAATATAATAAAAAAAATTGTAAACTAATGGGCACTATGGACATATTACTTCTTCATTTTTATTTATGGTAAAATATTATTTTAGCCCCTAAACTTTAACAGAAGTTTGTTTTATGTCTCTAAACTTTAAAAAAAATCCTTTTTCATCCCAAAAATTTGTAAATAGTTTTTTTAATAATTTAAAGACAAAAATAGGAATGAAATTAGAATTTTTTTTTAATACTTTAGGGAAGAAAAATAAACTTTTAGTAAAGATTAAGGACATAAATAAAACATTTTCAATAGGATAGGACATTTAGGTACAAAAGATGAATTTTTCAATAATTTAGGGACGAAAAATGAACTTCTTAAAGTTTATGGATAAAAAACAAACTTTTTGTAAAGTTTAGATATCAAAATAGTATTTCTACCTTTTATTTATTTATTTTGTTTATAAGGAAGTAGTGTTATAGCCTTTGACCAAACTATTCCACTCCATGTCCAGAAGACACTCCAAAAATTGACCTTTAGATTTATATTACACCCCAAACTAATGAGTCCACCACCTTAAGCCAACATTTTGACATCTATTAGTGTACCCCACCATCTAACCATCCAACTAATTTGTGAATAGCGATACTAATTTTGGATAATTTAACAAACATTGTAAATGAATGTTGAATTAAAATGTTGACTATAATCATTTGTAATTTAAGATGGACAAATGATCCTATTATTTATAGTGAGTTGGTATACTTAAATGTGTTTATTTTCATCGATTTATTTTGTTAAAAGCTATATAAAAGTACAACTATACATTAAAAAATGCTTAAAAAACTATATATACCAAATTAAAAAAATGTTTGAAAAATAAGTGGAATCAAATGAGGACTAACCCCAGATAAAATTTATTCACTCAATAAATCTAATCTCCAATGTGGAGATCAAAGTTAGCACAACCATAATAAAAAATAATAAGGGATTTACTAACGTATGCCCTAAGGGCATACATTAGTAAACCATTTTAAGAAAAAATTTTATGAAAAAACAAAAAAGTAATTAATTGTTTTGACAATTTTTTCAACTCCCCATAAATTTTTTTTCAAAATGAATGGTTAATGTGTGCCATAAGGGAACATATTATCCAGACCCAAATAATAATTATCTTTGTGCAATATGCACTATGTAATAGTGTAATATCATATTGTTTTATATTGAGTTGTTCTATGAGATAAAGATACACCACAAGATATATCCATTGATAAAAATAAAAAAATATATATATATATATATATATCTTACGTGTCCATTTTATGGAGAACACTTATCACAAGCATGTGAGCATGAGTATGTGGGCTTCACACCCACAGGCTTGTGAGAGGAGCGCACCAGATTCTATATCTATTACTAGAAGGAGCTTGATGTATGTGCAAACAATAATTATCTCTATGCGGTATGCACCATATAATAGTGTAATATCATATTGTTTTATATTGAGTTGTTTTATGAGATAAAGATACACCACAAGATGTATCCATTGATAAAAAATATATATATATATATATATATCTTACGTGTCCGTGTTATAGAGACACTTACCACAAGCATGTGAGCGTGAGTATGTGGGCTTCACACCCACAGGCTTGTGAGAGGAGCGCACCAGATTATATATCTATTACTAGAAAGAGCTTGATNTTTAGAATTAATGTTGGAATCTCTCCGTAAAATACAAAAGTTCTAAAGTCCTAACAAGTACGTAATAATAATTTTTTTTTTACAAACATAAATTTTTATAATAATTAGGTACAGTACAAGTACTTGCCATAGTTACCTACTTACCTACTTTTTTCTTTTTTCTTTTTTGCTTCAAATTACCTACTTACCTACTATTCTGGTCTCTGACAGTATTACTGTATTAGTATCATTTTATGTTTTACCTCTCCTTTCGAAGGCAATAGAAAAAGTTAAATTTTGGTAACTAACAAACAGTACGTATTAGAATTTATATTATTTATATATATATATAAATTAATTAATTAATTAATCATAGTCGTACAAAATCTGATTATAGTTTAAGCCCCATTTACTTTTAGTACTGTTATTTATATTAAGTCTGTTTAGATACTGTTTATTATTAAAAATTAAAAATTAAAATACTGTAACAAAATAATTTTTAAATATGTAAATAGTGTCGTAGGACCTAGTTTTAAAGTTGTTTTTGTTAAAAAAAAGTACTTACGAATCCAATAAACAGTACACAAAACCCATTAAAAACAAAAACGTTGAGTTTGGGAAACACAAAATGCGCCTCCCAAACCCAGCCTTAGTATGTTTGAGTTTGAATTAAAAATTAAAATTATTTTACTATTTAGCTTATTTTTACTATTATTTATGAGTTTTATTGTACTTTTTGACACTATATATAAGCTTTACTATACTACTCCAACTAACTTTAACATTTATTTAAAATACTTTTAACAATAATTTTTTAATTTCAACAAAAAAAAAAAACAATATAATTTTTTAATTTCAAAAATATAAACTAATCTAAAAATATGATATTTAATTATTTATCATATTTGTTTTGTGTATATATTGTAAGACATGTCAGTGAGAGATAGAAGTAAGAAGACACATGAACAAAGAGACACAGACAGCAAAAATAAGAACAGAGAGACACAGAGACACAGACAAAGATAGAGAGAGAGAGAGAGAGATCAGAGAGAGATATGGAGGATACGGATCTGAAAGCGCCGATTCTGGGGACGAGTCGAAACGGTAGAGGAGGGGGAAGGCTGAGTCGGAGATCGTACTCGGTGAAGTCATTGAAGAAAGATTTCGTGTTAAGGTTGCCTGATAAGCTTCGCTCTGCTTGTGATCTCGACCCTGAGTCTGAAACCTTCGGCGCTGATCTTTCCACAATCTCCGGCTTAACCAAAGGTCTCTCTCTCTCTCTCTGTGTGACTGTTTGGTTTATCAACAAAATGCAGGAAAAGAACAAAAAGAAAATGATGTATGTACGGATGTGTGTGTATAATCTGTACATTGCACAGAAACGCACACAAGATAGAACAAAATTCACTCATTGCTATTAAGGAAAACGTGAGATTTTGTTCTGGTTTGTTTGTCTTTTACACTTTTACATAACATTTCAATTTTTTTTTTTTCTCAACTCTTGCTGAGGTGCATGCAAGCTGTGATTGGTTTCAATGTGAAAAAAGTGATGTTTTGGATCAATCATTTGTTTGTCAACTTAATCTATTGTGTATGTAAAAGGATCAAGTTACACGACTCAAAAACTTTTCATTTAACTAATATTTTAAAAACTCAACCTTTAGATTAATTAGATGTTTTCATTCTTCTTTTACATGTACATCAAATTTTGTGTTAATTATATATATATATATATATAGATATTATTTATTTATAAATTTTTTTATGCATAATTTTAAAATTAAAAATTTTGAACATGTTATAGATTTGATATATTTATATGATTATGCTGAAATTTTATAAACATGAAGAATATAAGAATAAAATGTAATTTAATCCGTTTACCAAAAAAAAAATGTAATTTAATCTTAAATTTTAAAAGTACACATTGAATAAAAAGTTATTGAGTTTCTACCAGGAAAAAAAATAATAATCATAACATGTAAAACCCATTACACATAGTAGGGATTATGCATATCACGGAAGAATTATAAAAAAATAAAAACAATTTTTCCTTAAATTGCCCTTTCTGCGCTTTGGAGGAAGTAGCATCTGTGTATTGGAATCACCTAAGAAAGAATTCTGTGCACACCATAAGATCATAGGAGCTTATACTTTATATTGCTTTAAAGTATGAGCTTCATTACGATTATACCCTATTTTTGTATTATCTTTTTCTACTTATGTATAATATATGTTTCAAAATTCATGAGTTGTGCCTTTTGAATAATTTTTTAGGCCTTCTAACTCTAAACATGATGGATTATTTGCAGAGAGTTAATTATGTCATCTAACATCGTGGAGGCAATACTTTAATTTCTTTGCCTGTATTATGATAATATGATATACTTTTTTACCATATAGACTAATTTTATATTAAATCATATTGTTATACTTTCCTATAAAAATAGTGAGGAAAAACATCCAATTCAAGATAATAGTAAGAAATAATTACGTCTAGTGTGCCCTTGAGTTTCTGCATTTTGCTAAAAAATGGTAGGTCCCGTGTACTGTTCACGGAACCCGCAAGTACAGAATTCAACAAAAAAAAAGCAATAAATCTGAGTCCACGGTACTATTTATCAATTAAAATTATTTTGCTACAGTATTTTCAATAATAAATTTTTAGCTTTTAGTAATAATCAATATCTAAACAAGCCCCTAACCTAATTATAGATTCAAAATAATAGCACGTAAGATTCTTCTCAAAATTAATAATAATAATAGTGAGAAAAATAATAAATAGTAGCTGTAGAGCTTTGTGTTTTGTTTCTCAAATAAAATTATATATTTTATAAGTTCATGAACAAAACGTATGAGACTTTAACTATTTATAACTAAAACAAAATTTTAGGGAAACAAATGGGGGAAAATGATAAGATTCAAGATTTCCTTCTTCTTCTTCATTTTTTTTCCCAGGAGTAAGATAAAGTTTTTTTGGTGTAGGAATTTCCTATCCCATTACATGACCGTTCTTAAAATCATCTGCATATATTAAATCATATACTCATTAAATCATTTAAACAAGCCACATCGTTATTAATTTGTAATATGATTAAAAGTATAAATAAAATTCATTTGAGTTGCCACCAGTGAGTTCAGAGAAAAGATAATGTTACTAATTACTAACAATAATTTTAATAACAATTAAGTTGATAAGTTTTATTAATTTTTATTTGAGTCCACAATGAGTATCACTTTATTATTTTTATTAATATTTTTCAATAATAACTTCTTGTTTTTTGTGATTCTTTTTCCATTAACAACATGTCACATAAGCAATTGTGAAATATTTTATGTAATTTTTATGTTTCTAGAATTTTTTTATTTTTTAAATATCCGAATCGATTCAAAAAAATTCTGTCCTTTTTTCTAATATCACTTCTAATAATAAGTTTTTTATAATTGGGAGTTTAGAATTGGAGTCACCCTTCGACCTTCACCCAACATGGACCACAATCCTTAANTTATTATTTTCAATCATTTTCAGAGTTAAAAAATATATTATTTTTTTCAATCTGCTTATCGTGTGGTGCACTGAGATAACTTTTTATCTATTTGTCTTGGAGTTCTAAAGTAGTGGATTAAAAAGCAAGATATTAATATAGTGTCCTACTTTCCTGATTTCAAAAAAAGAAGTGTCCTACTACTGTCCTTGCAGGTTGCAACAGTTTATAATGGCTCAATCAATTCTGTGAAAGGGTAGAAACCCATGACAAAGCTTTGACAGTAAACCCTGGTCCATGCCTTTCCCACCCTGACCGGGGTCCCCCTCCAATTTTATTTATTTATTTTAGATTTACGATCATATGGTAATTTTTTTTAATCACAAATTATACACATTACACACACATGTATGCACAAAAGATTGATTAAAAATATTTATTTTATTAAATAATTCACCCCCTTCTCACTTAAGGAAACATGGGTTCTCAAATCCCGCAAGCTTCTTCTTCTTTTTTTTCCTCGAGAAAACCCCTCAAGCCTTTATGCGAGATTAATTCAATAGCTACAAATTTGTCATCTTAACATGTTATTGAAGTTATGTTAAAAAATATAAATTAATAATCTTGTAGTTGTAATTCAATTGGTTAAAACATTCTAATATTTTCAAATAAAATATTCGAAGTTCTAATCACCTATTTCCCAATTGTAACTATTAAATTATTAGAAAATGCAAAAATTACTCAATAAAAGAATAAATTATTAAAGAGTGCAATTTTATATACCCACATATTATTTGGCTTTGACATTCTCTTAATTTTGGGATTTAAAATAATAAAACTTTCCATCAAATTGGATTTAAGTTTAATTTCTTTCCGTGCATTTAAAACATTTGATTTATTAAATTATTTGAACAAATCTCATGACTATTAAATACAGGCATATTAATTTGTTTGAGTTGCCATGTATAGTAATAAATTGGAAAATTTTCCTTAAAATTGATTCAGACGAAATTTTTTTCCATTTATTAAAAATCAATGGACAACAATTTTTCCCCCTTATGATGCTCTAATGAACATTCCTGTGTGATTGCACTTTGTTTGTTAGGTCATGCTAATGATCACACACTGTATTCTGCTTTGAGGGTGTGTCATGTCTTAATGCATTCAATCCTAGCTGGATTATGAAATTGTTTGTACTAGTAAAATTAATTTGTCAGCATTCTTAGATTCACTTAACATGAATTAGATAATACATAAAAATAATGAATTATTAAATTTTGGACAAAATTTGTCAACAAAACGGATTTGTATAAATGTCTTCTAACCCATTACATGACGATCAAATGTTCATGCAAATATATTTTAGTTACATGACTCATAAAGTAATTTAAACAAGTTATATATCTTAAAATAGACCTTGCGATTAAAATTATAAATGGATTAATATTATAATTGTCATTTAAAAAAATATATTTTAAAGGAAAATTGTATAATTAAAATAGTTTAAGAGAATGTAACTTTATATGCAATTTGACAATTTCAAATCCTTCACTATTTGCACGATCTATATGGANGTAACAACTTACTATAAATTATAGGGTCATTTGTTCATCTTAAGTTGTGAATGATTATAGTCAACATTCTAATTCAATTAAGTTACAATGTTTGCCAAATTATCCAAAATTAGTATTAAATTCCACAAATTAGTTAGATGGTAAGATGGGGGTGCACTAATAATAGTCTAATAGTAATATGTCAAAATTAGTAAATTTAGTTCTCATTAAACAAAAATATTGGTCCTAGGTGGTGGGTTCATTAGTATTGGTCATGAAGTAAATTTAGAGGTCTCAAATTTAATTAACTACACAACTCATTTAATAGATTTATGGGTTTGACCAAAGACTAGGATACCACTTCCTTAAAAAGAAACAAATAAAAAAATAAAGAAGATGCAATATGTTCATTCACATTAGTTTACAAATTTGATGATTATATTAATGATTTTAAAAATGAGATGAATATTATTATAAAGTAAACTTCAAATTTTTGTTGGCACTAAGTAATGATTTTTTTTACCAGATTGGCACTAAGTAATCTTAATTAAGGAGTTAATTGTAAAGATTTATAATTTACAATTAACCCATTTTTTTGGAGTATGTGCATGAATTTTGTCTACAGTGTGTATATAAAATATTTTCATCTCAACTCTGTATAGTAATAAATGAGAACAATTATATCTTATATAAAAAATCAAGATGAATTGCACATCCACCATAAGTTCTTATGTCCCACTTGTTATCGGTTGTTGTTACTGATCTTCCTAATGAATGGTCCTCTTCATTGTTTTCAACAAAATTAAATAAATGAGACCAACCACAATTATTACTTGGTTCAGTTCATAAATGCCATTAATGGTGGAATATAAAACAACAAGATATGGTGGGCAGCATACAAATGGGAGCATAATACATTGGGCGTAGTTTATGAATACTCCTACTCAAATAAATGCAAAATAGTAATTTTATTTCCCCACTTTCTTTTCAATATCCAAATGGAAGTTCAGGGGTTTTCTTTATTTTCTAGACAAGTTGTAGGATCCATATAGATCGTGCAAATAGTGAAGGATTTGAAATTGTCAAATTGCATATAAAGTTACATTCTCTTAAACTATTTTAATTATACAATTTTCCTTTAAAATATATTTTTTTAAATGACAATTATAATATTAATCATTTATAATTTTAATCGCAAGGTCTATTTAAGATATATAACTTGTTTAAATTACTTTATGAGTCATGTAACTAAAATATATTTGCATGAACATTTGATCGTCATGTAATGGGTTAGAAGACATTTATACACAATCCGTTTTGTTGACAAATTTTGTCCAAAATTTAATATTTCATTATTTTTATGTATTATCTAATTCATGTTAAGTGAATCTAAGAATGCCGACAAATTAATTTTACTAGTACAAACAATTTCATAATCCAGCTACGATTGAATGCATTAAGACATGACACAACCTCAAAGCAGAATACAGTGTGTGATCATTAGCATGACCTAACAAACAAAGTGCAATCACACAGGAATGTTCATCAGAGCATCATAAGGGGGAAAATTGTTGTCCATTGATTTTTAATAAATGGAAAAAAATTTCGTCTGAATCAATTTTAAGGAAAATTTTCCAATTTATTACTATACATGGCAACTCAAACAAATTAATATGCATGTATTTAATAGTCATGAGATTTGTTCAAATAATTTAATAAATCAAATGTTTTAAATACACGGAAAGAAATACCCTATAATTTATAGTAAGTTGTTACAATTTTTTTTTTTTTTTTTTTTTGAGAATCAAGTTGTTACAATTATGCGTGCTTAATTTCATTGATTTATTTTGTTAAAAAAACTATATAAAAATAGATACAACTACATATATAAATAAAAATGCTATAAAAAAATATATATATATTCCAAAAAATGGAAAAAAAAAAAAAAAGATTCAAAATAAGTGGAATCGAATGAGCACTAAACCCTGATAAGATTTTATTCATTCCATAAAATATAATCTTAAAATTAAGTGTTTCCCAATGTGGAGGTCAAAGTTAGCACAACCATGATATGATAGGAAACAAGAATTATATTTTGCTTTAAAGTTATGCTCATGCGATAGGCCTTTCACATAAAGTAAATCTCATGGTATAATTTCATAGGAGATAGAATTACACTTCTCATACAAGCCATATCTCTTGGTAAAGAGAGGAAAATATATACTACATCTGTCTTATGAATAGTGCCTCTTACAAACATATAGCACATAGACAAGCTTCATAAAACGAAAAAGTCCACCATGTTTTCGAAACATGTTTCCTCCCTCCCATAAAACAGATGCTCAGAACACTGTTTGAACACTGTTTCGGTAAAGAGATCTTGATGTCGGTACCAAACAAGGTACTTTTTTTTTTATTATTATTTTTTATACCGGTAACCATTACTATTCTATTATTTAATACTATACCTTGTTAGATTCAAAAGTAGTCAGCGTCTCACCAAAAAAAATTACAACATAATTTTATAATAATCAGGTACACTCTGGCAGTACAAGTACCTGCATCAGGATTGGGATCCGGTGCCGTGCAATTCATCCAATTTTCCCTCATAAACTTTTTTTATTTTTTTATTTTTACCTTTATTACTTTTTTATTTTTACCATTTTTTATATCTAATTGTAACTTTTATTTTCAACCATCCATACCATCAGTTGCATCATTACATACTTACCAACTTCTCACTTTAAAAAGAAAATAAAAGTCAATTTAGTTTTTTTTTTTTTACCTCTTTTTTTGAGTAGAAAAATTAAGGACCCATTTTGTAATGTCTTTTTAATAATGTTATTTAAGTATTAAAGAAATATATGTAGATGAAAAAAATGTTGTAAAAATATTTAAATAACATTAGCAAACAAACCCTAAAATTTGGTAAATTTAGTTACAATTTTTTAACTAAAACAGTACGTTTTGGAATTCTATTTATATTTATTTAATATTGAGCAGGTATTAGAGGACTAAAAAATTAAAAATTAGACACATTAATTACAGTCCGTACAAAATCTGATTCAAAGTCCAGGCCTTTTAACTTACTTTGTCCCATCCAAAAAAAACTTACTTTGTAGAACTTAGAGATATATATATATATATATATATATATGGCAAAGACAGTCGAACTTAGAAGAAGACACACGAACATAGAGACACAGACAAAGCAAGAGTAAGAACACAGAGACACACAGAGAGTCAGAGACACACACACACAGAGAGATATGGAGGATACGGATCTGAAATCGCCGATACTGGGGGCGAGTAGAAGCGGTAGGAGAGGGGGGAGACTGAGTCGGAGGTACTCGGTGACCTCGCTGAGGAGCGAGTTCGTATCAAGGTTGCCTGATAAGCTTCGGTCTGGTATTGACCCTGAGTCTGATCCATTCGACGTTGACCTTTCCAAAGCCTCCGGCTTATCCAAAGGTCTATGTCTCTGTCTCTGTCTCTGTCTCTGTCTCTGTCTCTCTCTGTTTGTGGTTTGTTACAAAAAAAATTCAGGAAAAGAAATGGGTTCATATAATATATACAGACAAGTACATAGGATAGAACAAACTTAGCTCACTGTTCTTAACTTGAAAGTGTGAGTAAAAAACTTACTTTGTAGAACTTAGAGATATATATATATATATATATATATGGCAAAGACAGTCGAACTTAGAAGAAGACACACGAACATAGAGACACAGACAAAGCAAGAGTAAGAACACAGAGACACACAGAGAGTCAGAGACACACACACACAGAGAGATATGGAGGATACGGATCTGAAATCGCCGATACTGGGGGCGAGTAGAAGCGGTAGGAGAGGGGGGAGACTGAGTCGGAGGTACTCGGTGACCTCGCTGAGGAGCGAGTTCGTATCAAGGTTGCCTGATAAGCTTCGGTCTGGTATTGACCCTGAGTCTGATCCATTCGACGTTGACCTTTCCAAAGCCTCCGGCTTATCCAAAGGTCTATGTCTCTGTCTCTGTCTCTGTCTCTGTCTCTGTCTCTCTCTGTTTGTGGTTTGTTACAAAAAAAATTCAGGAAAAGAAATGGGTTCATATAATATATACAGACAAGTACATAGGATAGAACAAACTTAGCTCACTGTTCTTAACTTGAAAGTGTGAGAATTTGTTTTGTTTTGCTTGTCTTTTACACAACATTTCACTTTTTTTCTTTTTTTCTTTTTTAATCTCTCATACTTGCTGAGGTGTATGCTGTGATTGGTGTAAATGATAGGCCTATTTGAATGAGAAAAAAAAAAGGTGATATTTTGGGATCAATCAAAGCTTGTTAACTCAATCAATTGTGTATATATGTAAGGATCAAGTTACCCAACTCAATAACTTTTCATTTAAGTAATATTTAAACAAAATTCAACCTCTAGATTATCTGTTTTCATTCATGTGTACCAAATTTTGTGTTAATCAAATGTTATTTACTATTCCTTTATAAACTCATATTTTATACATAATTTTAAAATACAAAAATTTAGAAATTTAAACCATGTTATAGATGAGATATATTGATATACGATCATTGTGAGATTTTGCAGACATGAATAAAAAATTATTCAAAAATACACATCGAATAAAAAATTATTGAGTTTCTACCCCCAAATAAAAAAATAAATAAATAAATAAAAATAAAAAAAACATAAAACTAATCACATGTAAAACCCATTACACATAGAAGGGTTTATGTAGAACAGCAGAAGAATTACAATTTAAAAAAAAAAAAAAAAAAAACTCTTTTTCCTTAAATTGCCCTTTCTGCAGTTTTGTACATCTGTTTTATACAATTAAGGTCCTAGTGTCGTGACTTGTAAGTTGTGTTGCATTTTGATACAATAGGAATACTGTAAATGTTATGCCGTTATGGGGACTATGGTTTTGTGTAATAGCATGAGCTACTAAATATAACGGAATATTGGACTTGGGTTTTCTTTTTTCCTTAGTGCTAGATGTACATATATGCCTACATATGTTTTTAAATTCTCAGACATACACATATATATGTATTGTACTGTAAGCCCAGGAAGTAGCTAGGAGAAGAATTTAAAGTTTCATTTAAATTGGGGAACAAGAAGAAATGAGGTTATGAATTTAAATTCATGAGTGAAGTTAAAAAAATTTCTTCCTTTTCTTACAATGAATGAATGCATTGTCTTCATTATAGGAGAAAGGGAGTACTATGAAAGACAAATCAATACCATGAATTCCTTTGAAGAAGCCGATTCTTTGGTGACATCTAATGGTATTGATGAGGAGGAATTGAAGGAACAAGCTAAAGAAGATGCTCGACATGAAAGAGCAATGAAGATATCTAATTACGCAAATATAATACTTCTGGCATTTAAGGTGATGTAGATATATAACTTTTTTTATTTTCATGGTCTACCAGACTCCAAGAAGGTGTCTCTAACCTTGATGGTGTGTTTTAAAACTTTATGAGGCACATATAAAGAAGACGGGCTTTCATTTTTGTTCATTTTTTACAGGATATATGTTTTCAGTTGAGTTTGATGAAGAAAAAAACCCTATTAAAACTGTTAGAAGCTCAGGGAAATTCAAGTTTTATTTCTGATAAAGCTCAAAGGTGGAACTTGTAAAATAATGTAATCTAACCAAACAATATTCTGGAAGAATATATATACTTTGAGTTAAAAAGCACTTAAAATAATTCATTTTATATGACAAAAGTATTAAATTGATTAACATGTATCCGGGCACCCTTAAATCACCATTTTATATAATATGTTTCTAGCTAGAGGCAAGTCCAAAGGGATCTTCTTTAGTAAGGTTCCCTATGTTATCAATATATATATAACCCATTGCTCATATTCAAACTCCCAGAATAACAATATGTGTTACAATGTGCAGGTCTATGCCACAATAAAGAGTGGATCTTTGGCCATTGCTGCATCAACACTAGATTCTTTACTTGATCTCATGGCCGGTGGCATTCTTTGGTTCACTCACCTGGCAATGAAGAACATAAATATCTACAAATATCCTATTGGAAAGTTGAGGGTGCAGCCAGTAGGCATAATTATCTTTGCCGCTGTCATGGCTACACTTGGTATGTTGCAGTACCTTCACCCGCCTTAGGTTTCCATTGGTTTTCTGTCATGTCACTGTTGACTACCTTTTTTTATGGTGAACTTGTTTGTTAATTGAACCTATCCAATTATCGAATTACATTTTATTGAAGACATATAAAGCGAAGTAAATGCAATGTAATTGATTTTTAACAATTGGCTTTTCTTGTTAATAGTTTAAAAATATAGGAACTTGATCATATGTTATATAAATGATCAAAAATGTTTACGAATACTCCTAATTTAGTGAAATATTGTATACAAAGTAAAAGAAAAAACAGGTACTAGTTTTCATATTCTTCTAATGAATGGTTTCTGGATAGTTGGGCCAGATTACATCAGCTTTCTAGCATAGGCAACATAATCGATGTTTAATAATTGGTTTTTCTTGTTAAGAATAAAGAAATAGGAACTTGAAATATTGTACTCCTAATTGGTGAAATATAAAAAAATGTTTATGGATACTCCTAATTGATGAAATATTGTACACAAAAGTAAAAAAAAATACAGGGATTGTTTTTTGGTATTCTTCTAATGAATGGTTTCTGGATGGTTAATCAGAATGCATAAAGTTTTCTAAAGCAACCCGTATCAGTAATTACTGCTGTGGTTGATATAACGAACTTTCTTCTTCTTATCACAACAATATTGAGATACCTAAACAGTTAGAAACCAAATACATTATTTAATACTAGCAAGTTTGTTGATATATTTTTGAATACATGTGAAGCATGATTTAGATAAGGACTTATGAAAGACACGTTAGGAACTTATTCCTGAAAAGTGTGGCTTACTCATACTTCCTTAGTGATTGATTAAGAATAAGAGCTTCCTCCTGAAGTTTAAACATACAATGTTCACTTGAAGTTTGAGGTAGGCAGAGAGCTTTTAAAATGTTCTGATTTTTGTTCTTGTTTGGACACATGACCTGACACGATGTTGTAATTTACAATGGCTGAGAAATTAGGCATCCAGAAAAGGTTATATTGGTCATTCTTATCAATTTTTCTGGAGACTGCTTGAGGCTTGAGCTTAATATAATTCCAGATGGGTTTAACCAGAACTTTCATATAGTTAGTGGATGTACCTGTCACATTTCCCTGCTGCTTATGAAGAAGCTCTGTGAATTGCTATTTTTAAGGACAGCACCTGCTTCAAGTTTCAGTGGGTAACTGCTCTTAAGCAAAAGATAATTTAGAAGTTCCCTTCTCATAATAAAGGAAGGAGAGACCATTGCCATATGACCAATACATTATATCGTGTTGGTAAAAGCTTCAAGCTCACAGGCCTCTTTGAAATTAAGGGTAAAGCGCTAAGCTCAAGCACAGGCTAGATTGAAGTAAAGCGCTCATCTATCATATACAATACATAATATTCTCTAATAACAAGATTTATAACATATAGATTTTTTATTGGCTTTCCACTTCGTTAATAAATCTGTGTGCCTTTTTTACTGTTTTTTATTATTACTGTCTTTAGATTTGGTGATTGATTATTGTGGCTGAATTGCATGTTGGACTATCTGTTGGGAATACACTTAACTTGTTGAACTAATCAGATTAATACATTGTATAAGTGTTTGGGGTTGAAATCAGATTTTTTTTTCCTCTATTGGTATCAGACCTTTTAGAACACATAAGGGTCTAAATCAGATTTTTCAAAGAATAATTAATTGCAACTGCTACGCTCATTGATTAATTACTTGCTAGACAACGTAGTATCAAGAAGAATTATGTATTCAGTTGTGTTCATAACCTCAGAATATTGCTTAATTTCTTTGCAGAAGATAATCTGACCTTTGGGTTTCTCACAAGCTTCTTCTTTTATTCAACAATTGTAACTTGCAAAAGATTTGCATCTAATGTTATAATGTTCTGTCTCAACTTATTCAAAAATGAACACCCTGATGAAACTATTAGGGGTTTTCTTCTCTGAATGTGGAATAGATTCCTTTTGATAAGGTTGGGATTGTTACACCCTTCCATTTTTCTTACAGGCTTCCAGGTGTTGCTTCAGGCTGCAGAAGAACTAATTAAAGATGAACCTTCTGAAAAACTGTCCAAAAGTAAATTGATATGGATGTGCACAATCATGATATCTGCTACTGTAGTAAAACTTGCCCTCTGGATATACTGTAAAAGCTCAGAAAATGATATCGTCCGTGCATATGCAAAGGTTTCCTATCTCTACTTTTATATTCTTAAGCTTCTGTCATATGTATTATCCTTCTAGCTATCAGCTGCATAACTTCTTGAAATGATGCCAATGTGCAGGATCACTTTTTCGATGTGGTAACTAATGTGGTTGGATTAGCTGCAGCTCTTCTTGCCAATGAATTTTTCTGGTGGATTGACCCCACTGGTGCCATCATCCTTGCATTGTACACAATTATAAATTGGTCTCAAACTGTATTTGAAAATGCAGGTACTCCTTCAACCTCGTTTTTATTCTGTTTGATCTCACAATCTTTTGCATGATTCTGACAAACAAACAAAAAGAATAAAAAGGAAGTTCATCTCTAAAATCTTATAAGTTTTCTGTCAAAGTTTTACTTCTGTGTCCACTACTATTCAGCCACCACTTCCTTTACCACAACTCATATTTTACTACAAGATTAAAGGTTGTGCTTCCTTTGGATGTTTGTTCTTTTAAAGAATTTCTCACTGTTCATCACAATAGTTGTTGAAGTTCGAGGCTTTTTAAATTCCAGTGCTTTCAGAGATTGCTATTTGGGCTCTTTATGTTTATTGATTTCTGTTAATTTTATTTTTACCTGTGCTTTCTTTATATATTAGTTTGGTTGAAGAAGGATATTCTTATATCTGAATCATTTATGCTTCAAAAGGTTTTAGTTTTACCTCCCAGAAAAATGAAGAAATGAAGAGAAGAATATCAAAATAAATTCTGGTTTCATATTTAATTTATCAAGGACGTAGCATTCAGGATACTGGTTGGTGCCAGAACTAAACAATAAATGTTTGGAAAAGAAGGAAAAATATCTATTTTCTGCAGAAATTGAAGTTATAAATACAGTGCCTACTTCCTTATCCCAATGCATGTGTCCTACTAAATTTACTATTGATAAATTCTAATTTGTGCTTATCTATGCTTTATATACTTTACATGGCTGTAATTTTTATATTTAGAACTATTTTAAGCTGCGTTTCTTGATGCAGTTTCTCTCGTGGGACAGTCTGCACCTCCTGAAGTCTTGCAGAAACTAACATATCTTGTCATGAGGCACCCTAAAGTCAAGCGTATTGACACTGTCCGTGCCTACACCTTTGGTGTTCTCTATTTTGTAGAGGTGAGTCATGTAAATTTCTGAGTAAAAATAAATAGTGGCGAGCTTTTGATTACGACTTCAATCTTTTATTTCATTTTTTAAAAAATTTTGAGTCTACAATAAGACATCAAAACTGTGATCCTCCCTTCCCTTTGAGATGCCATTGAAGAAATTGCAAATTAAATATTTTGTGGGCAATTTTCTTTGAAATTTTATTATGCTATGCAGATGAAATTTTTGCAAAGTTTCATTAGCCTCTTCTAAGCGTCCTAGTTTTGAATATCTAGGAAAGTAATGATCTTTATTCTATTGTTGAAACAGGTTGACATTGAACTCCCAGAAGAGCTACCCCTAAAAGAAGCACATACCATCGGAGAGACCTTGCAGGAGAAGCTAGAGAAACTTCCGGAAGTTGAACGGGCATTTGTTCACCTTGATTATGAATGTGATCATAAGCCAGAGCACTCTGTACTCAGCAGACTACCCAACAATCAGACTTGAATTTTGAATAGCTCAGACAAGTCTGACATGGAAGATGTGTTATAATCTTTTGACATTATGGAGTTAAATCGTTTACCTTAATTTAGTTTATTTTATTTTATGAGTGAGTTTGGCCCCTAAGGTAAGGGACGGTCATGATTCATGAGATGTGGTCCAGCTGAATTGTGTTAAAACTTGAGAAAATAGTTGTCTCTTCACCTAAGCCGCTCACTTTTCTTGCTCATTCCCTGTCAATAATGCTTTAATAGTCCCCCTTGTGACATGCTAGTGCAATTATGATTTATGGATTGGGTTTCAAATGCTTTTTCTTTATGTTGGAAGCACAAAGACAAATATTATGTAAGAAGCTCTGTTAATCGTTCACAATTAAAATGTGAAAAAACTTTATTTAGACCATAATAACTTAAGCTACTGATAAATTAATTAACTGTGACTAATTTTTTATTATTATTAATTTTAGTGTTAACAAAATTTTAGATTGCATAATCACTGTTTAATATCACCAAAATCTGAAAGCAATGAAAAGCACAATCAAATTTGATGAGGAAGTGGAAAATCTTTGGTGAACTCCTTGGAGGAAAAACTACTCCAGGTATCCATCCGTAGGATTTTTTTTTTGGTAAACAACCCCTAGGAAATTCATTATAGAAGAAACAGTTACAACATTCAGAACTTATCAAATTTTTATAACCTAGACTCTCTATGCAATGTCAACAAACAGGTTTTGCTTCCCATTGTAGTCACCTCTAAAACTTTGGAATCCTTCTATAGAACTTCATTCGCAAATAAACTTGTCCACAACCACTGAAATTATAGTAATCCAAAGAACTTTATGGAGAGATACGCTAGTGTACTCACTAATAACAGTAAACAACTTCTGTGTTTTGAATGAGGAACTTTGGAAAGAACTCAAAAGGCAAACACTAAAGGGCTTCTTTTAACTGTTTAGGCTCAAGAAAGTTTACTTTTAAGAGTAATCTTGATAGGACAATCTCTCTCATCTCAATTTGTGTGGTAAGGATGGTTTTACATAGAAATCAGTAGGCAAATCGCCAGGCCTTTAACGTCAATTTATTATATTATTAATTGTAGTTTCAATCGAACAAGAATCTAGCTTGAGCAAACTCTCAAAAACAACACAATTGTATTAATTTCAAAAAAACCATATCCCACTCATTTTAAAACTAAACTAGATCAAATTTGTGTTTGTTTTGAAGCTCCAAATGTCTACTTTCCTAGAAATAACTTTCATTGAAAAATTCATTATGGTTTTAAAGATATGTGCAAATGATCACTAATTCATTATCTTTGAGTATATCATAAGCCCATTAATTTTTTTTAATACAAAATAAAAGTTCTACTTTAACTTAATCTAAGTGTATAAGTGCGTGAAGCTTCTTTCTGGAAACTTGAACTCCGACCCTTACCCTCCACACCCCACAAGCACTTAAGACTTGTGGAACGACTATTACGCCAAGGGTGTGCAGTGGTTAAGCCCATTAATTTTAAGCAATTTGTCTAGTAACCTAGAGTTAATATAATTCTATTAATACAACCCAAATTCGCTACGTTTTGACTTTAAAATTTGCCAACATATCCAACAACCCTAACAAAATGATGTAATCTCATCAGTCTTTTGATGCTTTTCATATGTATTAGTCACACTCATAACGGATGCATGCCCCATTAATGGGTGTAAAACGTGCTGTACATGCATCAAACCCTATTAATGAGTGTAAACGTGTTATACATGCATCTAATCTAAGAAGTTCATTTTCGCATGCCCTACTAATGAGAGTAAACGTGTTATACGTGCATCTAAGAAGTTAATTTTTTCGGGTATGAATGTGTGCACATATATCCTTGGCTTAGAGGCCTGAGGAAACAGACCCAAACTTTAAAACATTTGATTCATTACCTATCTCTCTGTTTCCTTTTCTGTTGGCTATGATAAAAATGTTTACTTGCATATGGCTACCATGTCACAAGATGGGTAATCCAGTTCCATGTATTCTGAAGTCCTACTGAGTTGAAAATGGAAATGCAATTAAAACAGGTTTCACAGATTCCTTATGTGATCTGTCATTTCCTATAACCAATTAGACTGATCTTATAGAACAGGCACATTGAAATGCCAAAAAAAAAAAAAAATGCACCCAATTCAAACACATTGTAAAGCTCGGTAACAAAGTCCATTTTCCACAACAAACAAATGTGCCTAAGGTAATGCTTACAATTTGGGATGATCAACCAGTCCACAAGTGTCGTACATTGATCAAATCAATAAAAAAAACTTTTGTACTAGGCAATGCAATATCATGTATCACATGGCATCATAGAACCATGTAGTTTTCTCCCCCAGCTAAGAGAATTACTATAGTAACAAAGTAAACAAAAGGTATTTCCCAGTGCTTGGTATCAAGCTCATATTGCACGCAACTATCACAAGTATAGACTATTCGGTTAGACTGAGCTGATGATTACTCAACAGGAAAAAAGCTTTATATCTGTGCTGCACTTGGGAGTGTAACAAGTACTCTATACTCTCTGTGCCTCTTCCTTCTCCAACTAGTTGAAGTGTATTCTTGTGATCAAAAAGCCTCTAACTGCAGCATTTCAAAATTTAAATTTATATATAAGGAAAGCACATCCATCAAAATTATGCAATTCAAGGGGAGGCCTATTAAATGATATGTATGCAGTCCAAGCATCATTAACTGTATATAATACCATATATACAATACAGAATCACTGCTAAAAGATAAACGCTGTGTGTGTAACACCAACAACATCATCAAGTAATCAGGGAATTAATTTGGAAGAGAATATACTTCAAGATTTTGGTAGCAGCCGACCATTATACATCTTATCAAGTAACTGTTTTGCATCAGGCCTCCTAAGAAGACCTTCGTTATTGGATAAACCAGTCCCTAAACAAACAGGACACACAAGTTTTCCTCGACCTGCCCATAACAAGAAATTAGTAACACAATTCAAAGTACTTGGATTCCACATTACCAGAGAGAGGGAAATTTTAAAAAATAGGAATAAAGCTGATTTGACAATTTGGAACAGCAGTATTAAAATTAAGGGTCTGGTTAATGTGTGTCCTTAGGGCACACATTAAGCTTTCTATTTGTGAAAATATTTTCTCGAGAATTGAAAAAGCTGTCATTACTTTTTCAATTCTCGAGAAATTTTTTTCCAAAAATAGAATTTAAAAATTAATAGAGGTTAAAATCAATGCCTTTTACCACGCAACAATGTCAACATTGTAGCATCCAAGACAACTTGACATATCACAATCTTTTCTATATATATATATATATATATAAAAGGAGTGTTGGGGCTGCTAATGTTGGTCAGAACCCCCTTTTGGGATTGTGCATTGAGTAGCTACTACCCTTTGAAGTGTGTCCTTACCTAAAGACTTCTTGCTAAACCTTTCATATGCATCCTTAGCATTTATGAGCATGAAGAGCTCTTGAGTTAAGTTTAGCACTCACAAAATATCCAAATTATTGAAATAAAGAACAGACTGTTAATTAAAATTACAACTCAAGGGCTCCAATTAACCGTATATACTAAAGGCTTGACCATCCTTACCTGCAAGCTTAAAACATTGACTGAAATCTAACTAACTATATCTATTTCTATTTCTATTCGTTAATTTTTATTTGTAGAAATTTCAAAGTAACACCAGCATTTGGTTTTCATTTAATGTCAGCAAATCAAAGATGCCTTCAGCAAGCAATTTATTTCATTAGCTTTTATTGTAAATGATTTTTAAAAGTAAATAAAATGTATGAGCATCTTATTATAGTTCTAGTGTTAAATCATCAAGAATTAAAGTACCAAAGCTTTTTACAATGTGTTGAAACAAGATAGTCTCTACTCATTTATGATCTACCCATGATATTAATAACACAAAATGTGAAATTGACAGAAGAAAACTCTTTAATGGTAGAATTTTTAAAATATAAATACAATAGTAAGTCTATCTTTCTAGCTAAGAGATAAGGTTTGTTTCTTTTTCAGTTAGATAATTATAATACACCACTCTCTGCAGGGACAGGCTATGCTATGTAAAGCCCACTCCAACCTGCCAGACTCTCACAGTGATAGCCTTTTACCTCCATAATTAAGATGGGGAATACGTCTATCCAGTTTCATGTATGATAAAACTTTCAGCTACTATGATATGAGGCCATGATTTCAAATCCTGCAATTGACTCAATTAGGAAGGATAACCTCAGCGGAAAATGCCAAGAAAAGAAAAATGGAATGTGTACACTACTATTGAACATTAAAGAATGTCCGAATGTCCCAAGTCATTAGTCAAAGAACCAATATCAGATAACATTCAGAGAAATGAGTATTCAGAATGGCAACAAAACAATTGAAAGCGGCAAATACCTACTTCTATAACTAATTACCTAATGCAAATGTATCAGTCAAAAAGTACATACCATAACAATTTGGACATTCTGTAAATTCATAGACATCTTTAGCCTGTTTTCTGTTCAGAGCTTTCCATTTTCCTGTACCACCACACAGATCACCTAAATAAAAAGCAAATGAACATCTTATGGACTGAATTTCTTATAGACAAGAGTGGGGTACCACTTGTAATAGAATTTAATAAATAGTGATGTTTTCATAGAAGATTCAATGATTAAATCATAAAATAGATTAAAAAGTGAGAGAGATGAAAAACTTTTTCATTGAAACCACAATAAAATCTCCATAACTATGCCAAATTCTTGGAACACAAGGACTTTTAACAGATCAATAAACTTCAATAGACCTTGTAACAGTAAGGAGTTGCAATAACAGAAACAATTTATATTCACTCTACTCACCCACTAACTTTTTTTAAGGAGGGGTCAGGGGGGAGAGGAAGGAGGAGACAACAACAATAACAGATACAAGGTAAACAAGAACCATGATCTAGATATCAGTGTTCCCACCCATGTTTAAATTTCTCGCAGTTTATATTCATACAAAAGCAACAGAGCTGGCAACTCTAAAATTCTCAAGGGTTCAAATAATTTCACATTCTCAACAAGTTTTACATATATTGCAAGATGTGTACACTGTACAAATATTCGGATTATTATTCTGATGAGGAAATAAATAATAAATAAAAAACATAGGGAATTTCACACTTACAAATTACAGCACTGCTGCCCCTACAGTTCCAGCATCCTGGTCTTTCATTTCCTTCCAAAGCAGTTGCATTTTGTATGGAAATAGGGGTACCAAAATTGTTTATCAAAGATAAAGTTGGGCACAAACATGTGAGACAACAAGTCAACAACGCCGAGAGATTGACGATTGAGATCCCTGCAGTTTAGAAAAACAAAAAACAAAATAAGAATCCTCACTTTGTTAAAGTTAAGTCTACCGTCACTCTTTTCTTTGAGACTTTAGAGTGCTCTACATGTCATTAAGATATTCAGTAGACCAGTGTTTACAGCAAAACAAACTTTGTGCTAACAAAATTTATAAATTTTTAGTACTGTGGCCATCAAATGACTAATGTGAGCGTCATTCATGGAAGTCATATTTTAAGAACATGGAAGCCCATCCACAGCATAATGACAAGTCATCTAGTAGATAGTTTTATAAAGAGAATGGATAAACTTCCCTTGCCTACTATACCATTGGCAACATGAACAACAATTTGAATGTGCCCCATCAAAGAGAGCAGCTTCCCACGCGGAAAAATACTAGTGACCCCATCCATCACATCACATTCTACTAAATGGTATTCATACATGGCACATAAATGCATAGGAACTCATTACAGAATGAGCACCAAATGGTACATTTCCACAAATGAAAGCATTTGATGACCAGTAACACTTCTCCCCTTGCTTTCCAGCAAGCCATGTCTTCCCTCTTAGAAATTTTTCTTTAAGGAAATGGGGATCATGCCCGCCTTAAAAGACATTGGATGTTGATAAAAATCAAAACTTTTACCTTTGATGGCTTTGATGAGTTGTCTGAATCTCCTGGATTTTGGTTCTCACGTTCCAAACTAGATCTTACACGAATCCTAACTGACTTGAAATTGACTGTGATTTGATAGAAATGAATGTTGGTTAAAATCACTGCCCTTCCAACAATATACATCTTAGCATATTCTAATCTTCAGAACAATACAAGCAAAACAACAACCAAAATCAAAACAATGACTGCATCATCATAAGTTTGGAAACCCATTTGAATATCCATAAAATAACAAATAAATTTTTTTTTTAAGTAATCATTGTTAGAATAAGGGTTAAGAGATTAAATTCATCATTTCCTAATAACTTAAACTTTGGGAACAAATAGTAATTTATCAAAGTATCAAAGTAACTAATCTTGAACTCGAACCATCTCTCTATTCTTTATCTCCCATTTTAAAAGGTTAAAAATTCCATGTGTTGGGTCTCACTTATTAAGGAAGAGTCTAGATTCACATGAGGGGGAGTGTTAGAGTAGTAGTTAAATTCATCCTTTCCTTACGACTTAAGCTTTTGAGACAAAAGATAATTTATCAATCATCACAGCAAACTTGAAATTTCACAACATGATGATATTTTAATTCTGATTCTACAATTCCTAACAACGGAATCATTTCTGCATTGACCACTTGACAACAACGAATTTGTACAAGAGGAAAAAGTAACCCATTTCTATATTAGCACCTCAATTGCACTAACGCCTAACTGACTTGGAAAACAAATTTGGACCCTTTTGGAAGATTCACTCACAAATAAGTAAAGCTTTTGAAAATTCAAAGAAATATGTAAATATTAATACAGTCATTATACTTATTTTCAGGAACCAAACTGGAAATTGAGACAACATGTTCTAGAGCTCAGGTTAACTTGAAAGTTTAGTTTAAAGCAATTCCAACAAGTTCATGCAGCTAAATGAAACTGATAAATAAGCTCAAATTCTTTATTGGGTACTTGTAAATGAGTGTGTGTGTGTGTGTGTGGTAGTTAGAGAAAGAGAACTCACAGTGGTCCGTGGAGCCAAAGCAAAACGTTGAGGGAGAGCTGAGAGCTGAGAAGAAGATGCCATGTTCTCTCTTTCTCTCTCTCTCTCTCTCAGACGCGCACACACACTGTTGTGTTGTATGGGACAGTGGCATGGGATGGAATGGAACACAAAGGTCATGTTGGAGTATGTGTGTGTTTCAAACACTTAATGTATGTTTGTGTCCCACATTGGTTAGGAATGAATCTTGTTATGAGTTTATAAGGCTTTGCACAACTTAGGTGGTAAGTTGGATCACAATGGGCTAGGTGTTGGCTTGAATTTGGGCTTTTTACATCATTCTTGGGCCTTACCTTTTCCATTACTTTCTTTTAGCCCAAATTTTGATCTGATTTTATGTCCGTTGGTGAGCTTTTGAGCAGCCCGTTGGGCACAAAATTTGCACAGTAGCCGTTGGAGGACTTGTCCTTTAGTCAGCCCATTTATCTTCCTTCTGGCAAGCATATAAACCCTACAAAACACACTATTCATATATCAATATTTCTCTCATCTTCCCAGCCGTATATCCCTCTGTTTCCTCAGTATTTTTGCTGCACAGAAGAAAAAAATTTCAGCTTCAATATTTTTAAGGAAAGAAAAGGCAAGTAAGGTTGTTCCAAGTTCTTCTTGCTTGAGTGTGTGATCAACTTGAAGAAATTACTATAGTCTAATCTTGGGGGGTTGTTCGGCCAAGAGAGTCATTCACACCGAGTTCTACTCTGAGTGGCACGAATCAACCTTTAAAGACAACGCATTTGCGTGATTTTATAGTTTGTGAGATCTTTCTAACTCTATCTATTTATTTTGTCATTGCTAATTTTTAGGGTTTGTATTGTTGAATCAAAACTTGTTTATTTAGCCATATTTTCCAACAGGTCATGGAGGACCTCACATTCACCATCACCAAAACCAAAAATCTCAAAAGTGCTTTCCTCGGTCATTGTCTTGTTATATTAAACGGCTCGTCGTTTTGACTTCCCAATTTTTATAATAAAAAATCTGTCTACGCCTTTCAAAGTAACTAGAAGGTTGCCCGCGCGTTACGCAGATAATGCTATAAGCTTTTATGTAAAATGGTTTTTGAAATTTTTGTACATATATTATAGCATAAATGGTGGATATTTTCATTGCTAAAATCACCTACAATTATAGTAGAAACTTCAGAGCATGTAAGCATATTTTGTTGCATACCATCAGTTGATCGTAAACCAATTAATTGTAAGTATACATTATGCATATCAAACTCCTTCAACCTATCCCTTGTCATACAAAATGTCTAACTAAGGCGTTGATCTTATGAAGCATCTTCAATAAAATTTTAACTATAGCAGTGCTAAGGTTGCATAGTGATTCATGTCTAGGCAAAGCAACAAACACACTTTCATATTGTCAAGGCTCTTGTGGACAGCCGTACATGATACTTGACCTATAAATAAATAAATAAAGCAAGTAGTTTCAATGACAGTTGAGGTAGACATGATTCAACATATTTAACAATTTTTTAACAAAGGTGTACCAATATAATATATTTAACAATTTTTTAATTCCATTTTGAGTTTATATAGATTCTAGGCTAACCTTCAAATAATGGAGACACCACATAATTTTTTCTGCCCACTTAGTTCTTAATTTGTACCTTTGCTATTCTATTGTTTCTTTCTTTGTTCTTATTTTTAACAATTGAGTTTCTATCATTTAGTAGGACATAGAATATGTGTAGATTGTGGTGATTATCTTAAAACTTTGCTACCAAATAATACTTAACCCCTCAATAGGTAAAAGAAAATTATTCACCTAAAAATAATAACAACTTTCTTACCCGTAGCTAATTTAATTTGTTTCACTCATGTCAATTATATAGGCTACTACATCATACAACCAAATAAAAATTATAAATTTTCTGTCAAGCATTTTATCAAACACTACGGATTCAAAATAAAATATATAATTACTCTTGGGCTCTTCGCACTTCAAATCCCACAAAAGTTCTGCCTCCATTGGCGCTTTGAATGTGACCCAATCCATATAGATACATGAGTTTGTGCTCCGACTACATGTGGCATGGAGGAGCTTGATTTATTGATTAGGCTTCTTCCTCATTGATCTTTCTACCTGCCTAACAAAACCAGATTATTTACTCAACCTGTCTTTGCATTAGGGTCTAAATAGTACCCAATTCAACTAATTTTCTTAATCACATCCTCATGTAACATATTTAAATCACTCACCAAAAGCCAAATCATAAATTACAAAAATGGTGTGGCTCAGTAAAAATCTCAACCAGAAAACAGTTCAAATGAAAAGAAACAAACCACCATCTAGTTTGATTATCAAAAACCCATTACCAAACAACAGCAAAGAATGAACAAATTGACTATTAGTATTTTGTACCTCTTAGATACTGAAGAAGGGTTTGATAAATTAGGGGCCGGTGGCTTTTTCTCCTTGGGTTTAGTGACTTTAGTCCCCAACCAAAGTAGGTAAAGTTGAAGTTTCAATCTCCCTGAGTCTGTCTTCCCTCAAACATTGCAAACCGCAAACTCAATATCCCAAATAAAATTTTGAAAAAAAAAAATTGAAAGAAAGAAAAAGAGAGAGAGAGAGTAGGCAATATTTATTTATTTACAGATACTAAGAAATGAGCTTTTGTCCATGAACTCATAGAGGAATCGTTGATCCATCAATATATAATTTTCAAAAGAAACAGGTACGTGTAGTGTGCATTTAAATGAAAGGGGAAGTGAAAGAGTTTTTTGTTTTTGTTTTTGCTAGAAGAAGTGAAGAGTTAAGAGACAGAGAAAGAACTGAAGAGTTAAGAAAGAGAATGAATGAAATTTAAAAATTTAAGTTGGGTTTGGTCTCAACGGAAATTACTTGGAAAGTATATTATTATTGTATAAAGTTGTAATAATTTTTAATTTGAATTTATCTTTTTTTTTTAGAAATGAATTTGTCTGGTGAAGTTAATTACATAGGAAATTGTATTAAAAAATTACAAGGAAATGATTTTTAAAAGTTAAAATTTAGGATTTTGAAAATGAATAAACTACTGAGTTTAATTGTGTTAATTTTTATTAAAAAGTATCAAACATATGTGAAATATATTTTTTTAAAGAATATGTGAAATATATTTAAATAAAGAATGTGTGCTAATTTTTAGGAAAAAGTTTCTGGGTAGGTTTTGTTTTTGAATTTTGTTGAATTACAATTTTAACCCTATTTTTTATTTTTTAGGAATAAAGATTTTCTTATTAGATTAGAGGTATTTTTGACATTTTTTGAAATCATAACTAACTTTATGAATTTTCTTAATATATAGATATTAAATGTATTCTTTTTAGTAAGAAAAATTATATTTATTTTATATTTATCAATTTGATTTATTTTGAATTTTCGGACTTCGTTTATATTCATTAGTTTAATTTATTTTGGTATTTTGGGATTTAGTTTTGAATCTTTTGATGCAACGATCAAATATGATGCTTGGATGTATAGATTGTAATAATTCATTGAATAATTAACTTAAATGGTTGAATATAAACTCATATTTTTTATGCTAAAATACTATTTACACCCTCTTAACTTTAGGGTCACCTTTAAATCAATCCCTTAATTATGAAAACTTGTAAATTACACTCTTGAGTATTACAAAAATGAGAATGTGTACTTTTTTTGTCAACATGCATGATAATATTGTTATTAAGTCACCTAAAAATGATGTCATTTTGAAAGACAAGTATTATTAAAGTAAAAATTGCTTTGTGTTTAGGTGGGTTTGTAATTAAAACGAAACATATCGTAATGGAATCTGCATAAGGCTACCTACTAATCTTTGCCAATGAGAGCCAACTTTACTGAGCCAATCCACATCAAAAATGATGGCTTCTTACAAGATTAGTGACAATGATTAGTAGTTAAAAGCCTAAAACTTCATTGACAACAATGCTTGGTGATGGGTTTTGAAAGCTACTTAAAAAGGGTCGACCAAGTCACAAACCAATTGGAAGTGATCTATATCCGAAGGGAATTCCATAATTAAATGAAAATTAACATTAATTTGATTAAGATTGTTGGTTGAGAGGTAGTGTCTATGAACTTTGACCCAAAAATATGATACCATTAAAGTTCCAATCAAATTCATACTTCTTGAGAATTAAATGTTCCTCATTAAAGGACCAGTGGCAACAATCCCAAGCCCTTCTAACGTCTATTACGTGTTTGAAGGAGAACATGAAAGTATTATTATCCACATTTGACATATTTACCTTATTAAAAGTTTTTATAAGTATCATTTTGATCTCTCAAACTATCAAACAAGAAAAAGGATTTTGTTAACTGAATCATACCAAGTAACATAAGTTTAAACCGTTAAAGCTCCAATCAAGCTCACACTTCTTGAGAATTAAATGTTCCCCCCAAAAGGACCAATGGCAACGATCCCAAACCCTTCTAACGTCCACTATGTGTTTAAAGGAGAACATAAAAACATTATTATCCACAACTGACATATTTACTTTATTAAACAAATTTACAACTATCGTTATGATCTCTTTAACTATCAAACGAGAAAAATGATTTTGCTAACTGAATCGTACCAAGCAACATAAGTTTGGACTGTTAAAGCTCCAATCAAGATTGATTATGATAAACGCCTCTGCATTCAATACTATTAAGACCGTCATTGATCAAAGAAGACGTTATGCATTTATTACGCTCATTAATGATACAGAGTAACGAACGAAGAAACGATAACAAATGAGCTATACACACCAGACATGAATTCCGTAACGTATTAGTCGTTGAGCATAAATGCAGGAATTCATTGCCCATTAACGCAGCAAACAACTATAAAATGAGAAAGCACCAGAAACCCAAGGTACGCCCAAACACACACAAATACTCTACAGAACCACTCTATACTCATTTTCTCTCTAAAATCTTTCTCCCATACTGACTTAAGCATCGGAGGCCGTTTGGCTGACGTCACACCAGCGTGTTACTCTTCCACCCAGTTCATTTTGCAGGTTTCTCATCTACAGAGACAACCTCATTCACAGCATCGTCCATCCACGCTTGTGCGTCTTTAGGTTTTCCTCCTTCATTCATGGATCATAGTGAAGGGAGGAAATGAAGAAGGAAATACATCATGAAAGATATATGTATATATACATATGTATATATGTGTGTGTGTGTGTGTGTGTGTGTGTGTGTGTGTGTATTTTTTTTAGTAAACTTATTTTCTTGCCTTATTTGTGAATGATAGAAATTCTAGCAATAGTACAAAAATGCAAACATGCTTAATGCTAAGAATGGGATTTCAAAGGAAAAGTCATTTTTATACTCCATGCCCCGTGGGTGAGTGCAACTTCATATGTTCCTTTCGTCTCTCTTCCTTTATGACTATTACCCCTTCTGCATTCATATACTTTTGAGCTTTTTAGAGTAGTTCTGCGACTGTTTTTGATGGACTCTTGGTGATTGAGAAGAAGAAATCTCTGGGTAACAACCCTGCTTGGAAAGTCATTAAGATGACTTGAACTTCAGTTTCGTCTACCTGCAGTAGCTCTTTATCGAATCGGGTCACGTACTACCTTAGTGATTCTCCTTCTGCTTGCTAAATGTTGAGAAGATGACCGGTTGGCTTCTTGTGTCTTTGACCCCCAATGTAATGATGAACAAAACCTTTGCTGAGTTGTCCAAAATTTTGCAATAGTTCCTAAGGGTATCTTGTTGAACCATACTCTGGCTGCTCCTTTCAATGTCATTGGGAATGCCCTGCACATCACCTCATCTGGGGTCATCTGCAACAGCATCAGTGTCTTGAATGATTCAATGTGATCCAAGGGATCCTTAGAACCATTATACGACTCCAACTGTGAGAGACAGAATTTCGATGGGAAGGGACGATTCAGTACTTCAGTAGTGAAAGAGTCTGTCCTTCAAATCATCCCATCCAAATTCTCTTCGTCTTTGTCCTTTATAGCACTTTTTAGTTTGTCCATCTCCTTCTTCATGTTGCGAAGCTCATTCTCCATTCTGGTGGAATCTTCTCCTGAGGTCCTGTCTTGCCTTTTAACTTGAGAGTTTGATTCTTCTTCATTTTGGTTTTCACTTGTTCGTCGATGTTTTATGTTTTGGGATTCCATTGTCTTTTGCAGCTCTTCATTCTGGCGAGTCAACTCTTCTACATTAGCCAGGAGGGCTTGAATTTGTTATTGTTGCACAGCTTCTGGTTGTTGTGCAGTTTCTGCTTCCATCTCATACTTCGAGAAACTCTTTTATCACTGAGAAAGATGGCTTGAATGATTAGTGTCCCCGCAGATGGTGTCAAACTGATGATACAAAAAATTAATAGTTGAGCTCTTCGTCGTAGCGGATGGACGATGTTGTGAATGGGGTCGTCTCTGTAGATGAGAAACCTGCAAAATGAACTGGGTAAAAGAGTAACACGTCGGTGTGGCATCAACCAAACTGCCTTCGATAATTAAGTTAGTAAGGGAGAAAGATTCTAGAGAGAAAATGAGTATAGAGTGGTTCTGCAGAGTATTTGTGTGTGTTTAGGCATACCTTGGGTTTCTTGTGCTTTCTCTTTTTATAGTTGTTTGCTACGTTAATGGGCAATGAATTCCTGCATTTATGCTCAATGGCTAATACGTTACGGAATTCATGTCTGGTGTGTACAGCTCATTCGTTATTATTGTTTCATCTGTTACTCTTTATCATTAATGAGCATAATAAATGCGTAATGTCTTCTTTGAACAATGATGGTCTTAATGTCATTGAATGCAGAGGCATTTATAATAATCAATGGTCTTCTGCTCGTTGGTCCTTCGATTACGCTTTTGCCTGTCTAGTGTATTAAACGTCACGCTTGTCATTAATGGAGGATTTATTTAGTGCGTGTCGTTGTTATTCGTCCGAATGACGAAGCTGGCTTGAAGGACGATGCTGGCTTGATGGATGACGCCAGCTAGCTTGATGGACGAAGCTAGCTTTTCTTTTTTAAGACGGGGGTAATTTTTCTCCTCATCAACTAACATATTTACTTTATTAAATTTTTTTACAATTGTCATTATGATCTCTCTAGCTATCGAACGAGAAAAAAGATTTTGTTAATAGAATTGTACTAAGCAACATAAGTTTGGACCGTTCCTCTGCTATTGTTCCAACTTCCAAGCACACTAGTTGCTTGGACAAGCTAAGCTTCTTCATGCTAGCAATCAACTTATCCATAAACTACTTGCAATGAATACGAATTTGAACCCCTTAACAAATCAAAACAAGGTAATTCCACAAGTTAGCGACTAAAATACCATTAATAGGATGAATGCATCACTAGAGAAAGCCTTAGAGTGGGGGAAATGATGGATTCATAAGTCCCAGTATTATTTGTGTAATATTATTACTTGTTAAGGTAGCAAATTATGATGCTCATCATTGACACCACCACCATTGATTGCAACAAGCACCTTAGTATTTATGGAAAAAAGGAAATATATTAAATTACAAAGCTTACTCTAAAAGGTTTACAAATTAATGTGGCCTTGAGTATATTTGGTAACACATCAACAACATAAAATACTTTTTTTTTTTTTACAACAACATAAAATACTTTTTTCTCTTGTGCTTTAGAAGATGATACATTCAAACACCTATATAATTAAACTTGTAGCTATAGCAACACTAACAAAAAAAATTGCTAATATCCTTGTGTAGGGTTAAGGGCCCAGATTGTATATTAGGCCTTGGGCCTTGGCCGAGAGTATCGTAATCTGAGAACAAATGAATGGTGTTGGATGGGTCAAGCTTAGAATCGAATGAGTTAGATACGAATGAGAGGTTGATCCGAGGAGGAATGTCTCCTCAGATAGGTTAAACATGGCTCAAACGTGTATCCTAAGGTTCAAGGTAACCTTCCAGGAAGTTCCAGTGATAGGGACGTACATCTCAAGTGTACCAGAGGGCCAGGAGCTTAGAAATATTTAAGGGAAGGCTGCTACCACCGCATTAAATGCTCTGCAGCTAACTTTCTGGCTGCATTAATATAGAGAAGACCCCTGAATAGTGCTGCATTGGCTATCTCGACTCACAGAGAGCCAGAGGGGAAGTCCAATAGGACAAACATTCAAGTAGTGGTTTAAATGACCAACAAGTGTAGAACCAAGATCGTTCAAAAGAGACTATCTAACATGGGAGACACTCTATGAAAAAGGGAGAGAAATTCAGAAGAAAAAATATTGTAACAGTTGGAATTATATCTGTAACCTTTTTCAATCAATATAGACTGGAACAGACCTCCTTGGATTAGTTCGAGGATAAATTTACTTAGAGAATTTTTGTCCATCTTTGTTTGATTATCTTTTAAATCCATTCTAGCCGTTGTCCAACTCATTAGGGCCTAATTTTCTAACCCACTCTCTACAAATTTATTGTTCTGAGCTCATTAGGCCAAGATCCCTTCATATTTTGGGCTTGGGCTCTAAAACGTTTCCCTACAATTGGCACTGTCTGTGGGAAGAACTTGTGTGATAGTGAGTGCAACAATTAACGATGGTAGGTTCAGATCCACACTAGACAGAATCCATAGCATTCCAACGTGAAAATCCTTTTGCCAACCTTGAGCGTAAGAGAGATCGAGAGGGTAACGTGCATACTGCGCATACAAGCAAAAGCCATTCTTGAGTTGGAAGTCACGTCTCTCAAGAGCAACGTAACAAAGCTATGCAACTGGAGATTGACCAGTTAAAGAGGAAGTTGCGCCATGCACAGCAAGAACGAACCCCCTCCAACTCTGACGCTTCCTTTAAGGGCGAAGAGGATGCTAGTTATAAGCGAAGGTCAAGAACTCCACCCAATAAGTCTTTTTCCTACGATGAAGAACACCATCACAAATACAGATACAAGAGCCCACCTTGCAGAGGCCTAGGAAATGATGCCATGAGCAAAGCATTGAATCAGATTTCCAAGTCACCCTTCACGCGCAAGATTGAAGTGGCGATACTTTCACGGCAGTTCCACCAGTCGACAGTCACCATCTACAATGGTTGAACAGACCCTGTGGAGCATGTGAGGCACTTCAATCAGAGAATGGTTGTCCATTCCAAAGACGAAACCTTGATGTGCAAGGTGTTCCCATCCAATCTGGGACCTATGGTGATGTGACAGTTCGACGATCTAAGGGCAAAGTTTGTAGACTCCTTCAAGGGGCTTACTCGGGCATTTAGCTCTCGTTTTATTACGTGTAGCAGGATCCCTAGGCTCTTGGATTCCCTACTGTCCTTAAGCATGCAAGAAGGGGAGACCCTGAAAACATACTCGGATAAATATTAGGATACGTTTAACGAGATAGATGATGACTTTGACAATGTGGTCATCAGTACTTTTAAGGTCAGTCTCCTAGCCGAGCATGGTTTAAGGAAATCTCTGACTAACAAACCTGTCACCAGTGTACGCCAACTTATGAATCTGATTAAAAAGTATAAAAGGGTTGAGGAAGACCAGCAACAGGGGAAGGAAAAGGCTAAGGTTATCTCTCAGGAGATGAGGGATTTTAGGTCGAACCGATACAACAACAACCGGCCTCGGAGGGACTTTGCTGAGCAATCAGGGTCTGCCAATACTCAGGCGGTTAACGCGGTGTTCTGGGAACTGGTGCATCAAGTTCTGGAAAAGATTAAGAATGAGTCATTCTTCAAATGGCCAAATAAGATGGCAAGAAACCCTATGAGGTGCAATCATAACCTCTATTGCCAATATCACTAGGACCAAGGACATACCACAGAAGACTGTAGAAATTTGTAGGACCATTTAGACCAGCTAGTCCAAGAAGGAAAGTTGAAGCAGCTCTTGCATCATTCCAGTGGATAGGGGAACTAGACTGTCCAAGAACCCCAGAGAGATCCTTCTTCCATACCTTCTTTAGGCACGATAAATGTCGTCTTCACCACTCTAGGGAGGACCGGGTCCTGCCCCTCTAGGGTAATATCTGTCGCTCGGCTGACTGCTGAGGACTCAAATTCTGAGCCAAAAAGGGCTAAAGTGAGTATCTAGCTGCTGTTGAGCTTTTCAAATGAAGATAAGGTTGAAACCATATAGCCTCACGACGATGCTTTGGTGGTCACGCTCAGGATTAAGAGATATGACGTAAAGAGGATAATGGTGGATCAGGGTAGTGGCGCTGAAATCATGTGCCCCGATTTGTACCACGGGCTGAACTTGAGACCCGAGAATTTAAAAGCCTATAATTCTCCTTTAGTGAGTTTTGATGGGAAGGTTGTCATCCCGAGGGGTCAGATTAGGCTACCTATGCAGGCTGGCTCAGAAGTGGTGGAGGTAAACTTCATTGTAGTGGACACTTATTCCCCCTACACAGCCATTATGGCCAGGCCCTGGCTGTGTGCCCTAGGAGCCATCTCTTCTACTCTGCACCAGAATGTGAAATATCCGTCGGGGGGCCAAATTGAAGAGATTGTTAGGAGTCAATCCGTGGCTAGACAATGCTTAGTGGCCGCCATCCTACATTAGCCCGAAGTCAAGTACTCAGCCTCTGCTAAAGAGGGCTTATTGCAATTAAGAGCGCTAGTGTTACTTGTCAATGGGTCAGCCGAGGAGGCGAAATATGAGGATTTGGAAATGGTCATTGTTGGTGATGATCTGAAGAAATTCTTTTAGATCAGAGCTCAACTGCCTCCTTTAGAGAAGGAAGAGCTGATAGAGTTTCTTAGAAGAAATGTTAATATGTTTGCGTGGAATGCTTACGAGGCCCCAGCAGTGGATCCAAGCTTCATCTGTTATCATTTAAACGTTAATGCCTCTGTCACCCCTAAAAAGCAACTACCTCAATGCTTATCTAAGGATCATTCCAATGCCGTCAGAGACGAGGTGATGAAATTTAAGTAGGGGGGCTATCAAGGAGGTGTTCTACCCTGAATGGCTGGCCAATACTGTAGTGGTAAAAAAGAAAAGTGAAAAATGACGAGTGTGTGTAGACTTCATAGATCTAAATAAGACTTGCCCAAAAGATCTCTTCCCTATGCCCACGATAGATCAGCTGGTGGATGCAACTGTAAGCCATCCTTAGATGAGTTTCTTAGATGTCTTTCAAGGGTGCCACCAGATACCACTAGCCCCGAATAATCAGGAAAAAACGGCTTTCATCACTCCCACTAGAAACTACCATTACAAAGTAATGCCCTTTAGTTTGAAAAATGCAGGGTCTACCTATCAAAGGATAATGATTAGGATGTTCGAACCACAATTGGGCAAGAATATTGAGGTCTACTTAACCAATCAAATGTTTGGACAAACACTAACTTTACAAATTTTTTTCTTAAATTTTACTAACTTTATAACAAAAAGATATTATAACATGATAACAATACACACACATGTAACAAACCATTTCTATTTCCTAATTATTAAATTATATAAATTTATATTATATTTATATTTTACACACAAATATCTACACACATCATAATTCACACAAATAACACTATAATAAAAAGTAATGTACACAATCAATATTAGACACAATCACACGCATAATATAAATTTATAAAAAAGAGTGGCACAATTCACAAACACTTACTTTTTATTCTTAGATTTTGAAATACTTGTAATAAAGATATGCAAAATTTAATTCAGAGTGTGCAAAAATATTTTTAAAAATAAATTAAAGTATTAAAATAACAAAGAAAAAATATTTTATATATATATAATTTTTTTTTTTTTGAAGTCAGTGAACCCCTGAATATAGACTAGCGCCGCCCCTGCGAGTACTATTCATGATTAGTCGTTCTTTGGCTCCTCTCTAGGCGAAGTTATTTGGACGTGCTCAGGCCATAGACCACTACCATGGACGGGTGTGACCTTCAAATTGATTTTGATTACCATCAGAAACAATTCTGAAATGGAAGTATTCAACTATTCCACCATAAATTGGGTTCCATTGTCAAAACGTTCCGTTTACCCCGTCTCCTACTTTACAAGTGACCATGGCCCAGAAGACATGTCTATGTCCCAGTAGTGCCACCACGTTATGATTTAGGGCCTGTTTAGATACAGCTGAAAACTGAAAACTGAAAACTGAAAACTGAAAACACTGTAGCAAAATAATTTTTAAATGTGTGAATAGTACCGTGGGACCCATTTTTAATGAAAAAGTTGCTGAAAAGTGAAAATTGTGGGTCCGTGAACAGTAAATTTGGGTTGAAAAGTCAAACTTTGCGGCTACTGTTCATTGAACAGTAGCCGCTACAGTACATACACAGTAAAAAAAACTGAAAGCCGTGAAAAAAAAATAAAAATAAAAATAAAAATAAAAAGAAAAAAAAAGAAGAAGAAGAAGCTGAAACGCAAACGCGTTCAGCTTTTCCACCCAAGCCAAACGGTCTCTTATTCAAAGATGCCAAAATTTTTTTGACCTCTTTTAAACGGGTTTCCACCCATTTTTCTCAAGACTCCTGTAAACTTTACCAAAGATTGTCTCGTATTGTAGTAGACCATAAAGCAAACCTTTTTGATTAATTATGAGACAGCCGCGTAATGCTACTATTTTTTTTTTTTATCCTTTAAAATTTATTATACACTTTTATCCTTTGAAATTTATTATATACGAGAATTGCCCCAGTAGGCACAAACCATGCTTCACATGGCTACCCCACCTTACTCTAAATTCGTCTGGTTTCACAAGTCTTCCATATCCAACTTCCAAGTCAACTGGCGTGTTAATCAGAGAAGCTACATGTTATATACTGCAAGACACATGAACTTAGAAAAGACACATAAACAGAGAGTAACAGACAAAGCAAAAGTAAGAACACAGAGTGAGAGAGAGTGAGGGATATGGAGGGTACGGATCTGAAAACGCCGATTCTAGGGGGGAGAAGAAGCGGTAGAAGGTGGGGGAGACTGAGTCGGAGGTACTCGGTGAACTCGCTGAGGGGCGAGTTCGTGTCAAGGTTGCCTGATAAGCTTCGGTCTGGTATTGACCCTGAGTCTGATCCATTCGACCTTGACCTTTCCAAAGCCTCCGGCTTATCCAAAGGTCTATGTCTCTGTCTCTCTGTGTATGTGTGTTTGGTTTGTCAGAAAAAAATACAGGAAATAAAATGGGTTCATATAATATATACAGACAAGTACATGGGATAGACAAACTTAACTCATTGTTCTTAGCTTGAAAACGTGAGAATTCTATCCGAAAAAAAAAAACGTGAGAATTTGTTTTGTTTTGTTTGTCTTTTACACTACATTTCACCTTCTTCTTTTTTTAATCTCTCAAGCTTGCTGAGGTGTATGCTGTGATTGGTGTAAATGATAGGTCTATTTGAATGAGAGAAAAAAAGGTGATGTTTTGGACCAATCAAAGCTCGTTAACTCAATCGTGTATATGTAAGGATCAAGTTACCCAACTCAATAACTTTCCATTTAAGTAATATTTAAATAAAATTCAACCTTTAGATTATCTGTTTTTATTCATGTGCTAAATTTTGTGTTAATCAAATGTTATTTACTGTTCTTTTATGCATAATTTTAAAATATAAAAATTTGGAAATTTAAACCATGTTATAGATGAGATATATTGATATACGGTCATTGTAAGATTTTGCAAACATGAATAAAAATTATTCAAAAATACACATTGAATAAAAAATTATTGAGTTTCTACCCAAAAATAATAATAAAAAAAAACCTTAAAACTAATCACACGTAAAACCCATTACACATAGAAGGGATTATGGAGAACAGCAGAAGAATTATAATTTAAGGAAAAAAAAAAACTCTTTTTCCTTAAACTGCCCTTTCTGCACTTTTGTACATCTGTTTTATACAATTAAGGTCCTAGTGTCGTGACTTGTAAGTTGCGTTGCGTTTTGATACTCTAGGAATACTCTAAATGTTATGTCGTTATGGGGACCATGGTTTTGTGTAATAGCATGAACTACTAAATACTCCCTCCGTCTCATTTTTTTTGTCCTCTATTTCATTTTGAAATATTTCAAAATATTGTCTTGTTTCTAAAAATAAAAGTCATTAATTTACTAATGTTCTTATTATATCCCCTATTAATTTACTAATTCAATTTTTTGATAAATTTTTTTAATGGTAGTTTTGAAAACTTATACATTTTTAAAAGGTAGACAAGACAATAAATAATGTTCTCTTAAAAAATTTGACTTTTCAAATAGGACAAAAAAAATGAGACGGAGGGAGTATAACTTAATATTGGACTTTGGGTTTTCTTTTTTCCTTAGTGCTAGACGTACATATATGCCGACATATGTTTTTAAATTCAAAGACATACACATATATATAAAAAAAAAAAAAAAAAAAAAAAAAAAAAAACCTTAAAACTAATCACACGTAAAACCCATTACACATAGAAGGGATTATGGAGAACAGCAGAAGAATTATAATTTAAGGAAAAAAAAAAAAACTCTTTTTCCTTAAACTGCCCTTTCTGCACTTTTGTACATCTGTTTTATACAATTAAGGTCCTAGTGTCGTGACTTGTAAGTTGCGTTGCATTTTGATACTCTAGAAATACTCTAAATGTTATGTCGTTATGGGGACCATGGTTTTGTGTAATAGCATGAACTACTAAATGCTCCCTCCGTCTCATTTTTTTTTTCCCTCTATTTCATTTTGAGATATTTCAAAATATTGTCCTGTTTCTAAAAATAAAAATCATCAATTTACTAATATTCTTATTATACCCCCTATTAATTTACTAATTCAATTTTTTGATAAAATTTTTTAATGGTAGTTTTGGAAACTTATACATTTTTAAAAGGTAGACAAGATAATAAATGATGTTCTCTTAAAAAATTTGACTTTTCAAATAGGACAAAAAAAGTGAGACGGAGGGAGTATAACTTAATATTGGACTTTGGGTTTTCTTTTTTCCTTAGTGCTAGACGTACATATATGCCGACATATGTTTTTAAATTCAAAGACATACACATATATATGTATTGTACTGTAGGCCTAGAAAATAGCTAGGAGAAGAATTTAAAGTTTCATTTAAATTGGGGAACAAGAAGAAATGAGATTATGAATATAAAGTCATGAGTGACGTTAAAAATTTCTTCCTTTTCTTACAATGAATGAATGCGTTGTCTTCATTATAGGAGAAAGGGAGTACTATAAAAGACAAATCAATACCCTGAAATCCTTTGAAGAAGTCGATTCTTTGGTGACATCTAACGGTATTGATGATGAGGAAGAAGATGCTCGAAATGAAAGAGCAATGAAGATATCTAATTATGCAAATATAATACTTCTGGCGTTTAAGGTGATGTAGATATATAACTTTTTTATTTTCATGGTCTACCAGACTCCAAGAAGCTGTCTCTGAGTGGATAGTGTGTTTTAAAACTTTATGACGCATATTTAAAGAAGACGAGCTTTCATTTGTGTTCATGTTTTACAGGATATATGTTTTCAGTTGAGTTTGATGAAGAAAAAACCCCTATTTTTTTAGAACGGTTAAAAGCTCTGGGAAACCCAAGTTTTATTTCTGATAAAGCTCAAAGGTGGAACTTGTAAAATAGTGTAATCTAACCAAACAATATTCTGGAAGAATATATATACTTCGAGTTAAAAAGCACTTAAAATAATTCATTTTATATGACAAAAGTATTAAATTGATTAACATGTATCCAGTCACCCCTAAATCACCATTTTATATAATGTGTTACTGGCTAGAGGCAAGTCCAAAGGGATCTTCTTTAGTAAGGTTCCCTATGTTATCAATATAAATATAACCTATTGCTCATATACAAACTCCCATAATAACAATATGCATTACAATGTGCAGGTCTATGCCACAATAAAGAGTGGATCTTTGGCCATTGCTGCATCAACACTTGATTCTTTACTTTATCTCATGGCCGATGGCATTCTTTGTTTCACTCACCTGGCAATGAAGAACGTAAATATCTACAAACGTCCTATTGGAAACTTGAGGATGCAGCCAGTAGGCATAATTATCTTTGCTATTGTCATGGCTACACTTGGTATGTTGCAGTACCTTCACCTGCCTTAGGTTTCCATTGGTTTTCTGTCATGTCATTGTTGACTACCTTTTTTACGGTGAACTTGTTTGTTAATTGAACCTATCCAATTATCGAATTACATTTTATTGAAGACATATAAAGCGAAGTAAATGCAATGTAATTGATTTTTAACAATTGTCTTCTCTTGTTAATAGTTTACAAATATAGGAACTTGATCATATGTTATATAAATGATCAAAAATGTTTACGAATACTCCTAATTTAGTGAAATATTGTATACAAAGTAAAAGAAAAAACAGGGTACTAGTTTTCATATTCTTCTAATGAATGGTTTCTGGATAGTTGGGCCAGATTACATCAACTTTCTAGCATAGGCAACATAATCGATGTTTAATAATTGGTTTTTCTTGTGATAGGCCAAGAATGTATTGACCCATTTGGTAACTTAATCAATTAATTAGCCAAGTTAATTAATTAGATTCAATTTCATGCAGTAAGCGTGGTAGCACAAACAAATCATCAACTAAGTTTAATGCAACGGAAAATAAATTTGACACAGGTGATTTGTTTACGAATAGGGAAAACAACCGAGGCAAAACCCCACTAGGTGAATTTAAGGTCACCACTCCCGAGAATCCACTATTATCAAAACAAGCAGTTACAAGTAAAGGAATTCCAGTACCTTGTACCAACCTATAATTGAATCCTTACCCCAATACACAATTGAGCTTGTAATGTAGTGACAATCTTTTTTTTCAATGCGCGGCTCCAAGTACGTGACTAACCAATCAATGCACGGATCCTCGTACATGACTCACACACCAACTTGAAAAAGATGTTGGCTGCAAAGTTCTTCAGTTCATCTAGACGATAAAAATCAAGAAGCTTCTTGGTTACAAAACTCTTAGCGCACAAACGCAGCAGCTTCTTTAAGAGAAAGATGAACTAAGACAAATTGTCTCTAGTCACAATTTGAGTAAATAATCACTTTGCATCAAATTGCATATCCTTTGACGGCCCTTAAAATAATCTTTATATATGTTTAAGGTTGTGAGAAAAGAAACCCTACACAAATAACTTGGATATGCATGAAAAACAGATTTAGAAATCTGAATTTCGTAATTCTCAATAGATACAACGTCTATCGAGAGCTGTCGAGAATTAAACATTAAAGCTCGATAGATGTATACTATCGAGCTTTAATGAACAATACTTCTTCATTTGATTCTTGAACAGATTTGCATGGTTTCAATACTAAACATGAACTCTTATTCCTTAAAATATTAAACACATCCTAGATCTACCCAATTACAAGTAAAGTGCCTTTTGTCAAAAGATTAGCCAATTCTATATGACATATGTTCTAACAAGTTCTACATATATCCTAACATCTTGTCAAAAATAAAGAAATAGGAACTTGAAATATTGTACTCCTAATTGGTGAAATATAAAAAAAAATGTTTATGAATACTCCTAATTGGTGAAATATTGTACACAAAAGTAAAAGAAAATACTGGGATTGTTTTTTGGTATTCTTCTAATGAATGGTTTCTGGATAGTTAATCAGAATGCCTAAAGCTTTCTAAAGCAACCCATATCAGTAATTACTGCTGTGGTTGATATAACAAACTGTCTTCTTCTTGTCGCAACAATATTGAAATACCTAAACAGTTAGAAACCAAATACATTATTTAATACTAGCAAGTTTGTTGATACATTTTTTATTACATGTGAAGCATGATTTAGATAAGGACTTATGAAAGACACATTAGGAACTTATTCCTGAAAAGTATGGCTTACTCATACTTCCTTAGTGATTGATTAAGAATAAGAGCTTCCTCCTGCAGTTTGAACATGCATAAAACATACAATGTTCACTTGAAGTTTGAGGTAGGCAGAGAGCTTTTAAAATGTTCTGATTTTTGTTCTTGTTTGGACACATGACCTGACACGATGTTGTAATTTACATCTAAGTGCCTGGGGATATAATGGCTGAGAAATTAGGCATCCAGAAAAGGTTATATTGGTCATTCTTGTCATTTTTCTGGAGACTGCTTGGGGCTTGAGCTTAATATAATTCCAGATGGGTTTTACTAGAACTTTCATATAGTTAGTGGATGTACGTGTCACATTTCCCTGCTGCTTATGAAGAAGCTATGTGAATTGCTATGTTTAAGGACAGCACCTGCTTCAAGCTTTAGTGGGTAACTGCTCTTAAGCAAAAGATAATTTAGAAGTTCCCTTCTCATAATAAAGGAAGGAGAGACCATTGCTTTATGACCAATACATTATATTGTGTTGGTAAAAGCGTCAAGTGCACAGGCCTCTCTGAAACTAAGGGTAAAGCGCAAAGCTCAGGCGCAGGCTAGATTGAAGTAAAGTGCTCATCTATTATATACAATACATAATAATCTCTAATAACAAGATTTATAACATATAAATTTTTTATTGGCTTTCCACTTCATTAATAAATCTGTGTGCCTTTTTTCTGTTTTTTATTATTACTGTCTTTAGATTTGGTGATTGATTATTGTGGCTGAATTGCATGTTGGATTGTCTGTTGGGAATACACTTAACTTGTTGAACTAATCAGATTAATACATTGTATAAGTGTTTGGGGTTGAAATCAGATATATATATATATATATATATATATTTTTTTTTTCTATTGGTATCGGACCTTTTAGAACACATAAGGGTCTAAATCAGATTTTTCAAAGAATAATTAATTGCAACTACTACGCTCTATTGATTAATTACTTGCTAGACTACGTAGTATCAAGAAGAATTATGTATTCAGTTGTGTTCATAACCTCAGAATATTGCTTAATTTCTTTGCAGAAGATAATCTGACCTTTGGGTTTCTCACAGGATTCTTCTTGCTTTCAACAATTGTAACTTGGAAAAGATTTGCATCTAATGTCATAATATTCTGTCTCAACTTATTCAAAAATCTTGATGCTTTTCAAAAAAAAAAAAACACTGATGAAACTATTAGGGGATTTCTTCTCTGAATATGGAATAGATTCCTTTTGATAAGGTTGGGATTGTTACACTCTTCCATTTTTCTTACAGGCTTTCAGGTGTTGCTTCTGGCTGCAGAAGAACTAATTGAAGATGAAATTTCTGAAAAACTGTCCAAAAGTGAATTGATATGGACGTGCATAATCATGATATCTGCTACTGTAGTAAAACTTGCCCTCTGGATATACTGTAAAGGCTCACAAAATGATATCGTCCGTGCATATGCAAAGGTTTCCTATCTCTACATTTATATTCTTAAGCTTCTGTCATATGTATTATCCTTCTAGCTATCAGCTGCATAACTTCTTGAAATGATGCCAATGTGCAGGATCACTTTTTTGATGTGGTAACTAATGTGGTTGGATTAGCTGCAGCTCTTCTTGCCGATAAATTTTTTTGGTGGATTGACCCCACTGGTGCCATCATCCTTGCGTTGTACACAATGATAAATTGGTCTCAAACTGTATTTGAAAATGCAGGTACTCCTTCAACCTCATTTTCATTCTGTTTGATCTCACAATCTTTTGCATGATTCTGACAAGAAAACAAGATTAAAGGTTATGCTTCCTTTGGATGTTTGTTCTTTTAAAGAATTTCTCACTATTCATCACAATAGTTGTTGAAGTTGGAGGCTTTTTAAATTCCAGTGCTTTCAGAGATTGCCATTTGGGCTCTTTATGTTGATTGATTTCTGTTAATTTTATTTTTATCTGTGCTTTCTTTATATATTAGTTTGGTTGAAGAAGGATATTCTTTTATTTGAATCATTTATGCTTCAAAAGGTTTTAGTTTTACCTCCCAGAAAAATGAAGAAACGAAAAGAAGAATATCAAAATAAATTCTGGTTTCATATTTAATTTATCAAGGACGTAGCGTTCAGGATACTGGTTGGTACCAGAACTAAACAATAAATGTTTGGAAAAGAAGGAAAAATATCTATTTTCTGTAGAAATTGAAGTTATAAATACAGTGCCTACTTCCTTATCCCAATGCATGTGTCCTACAAAATTTACTATTGATAAATTCTAATTTGTGCTTGGCTACGCTTTATGTACTTTACATGGCTGTAGTATTCATATTTAGAACTATTTTAAGCTGCATATCTTGATGCAGTTTCTCTTGTGGGACAGTCTGCACCTCCTGAAGTCTTGCAGAAACTAACATATCTTGTCATGAGGCACCCTCAAGTCAAGCGTATTGACACTGTCCGTGCCTACACCTTTGGTGTTCTCTATTTTGTAGAGGTGAGTCATGTAAATTTCTGAGTAAAAATAAATAGTGGCGAGCTTTCGATCACAACTTCAATCTTTTATTTCATTCAAAACAAAAGTTGAGTCTACAATAAGACATCAAAACTGTGATCCTCCCTTCCCTTTGAGATGCCATTGAAGAAATTGCAAATTAAATATTTTGTGGGAGATTTTCTTTTAAATTTTATTATGCTATGCGGATGAAATTTTTGCAAAGTTACATTAGACGCTTCTAAGCACCCTAGTTTTGAATAGCAAAGTAATGATCTTTAATTTATTCTATTGTTGAAACAGGTTGACATTGAACTCCCAGAAGAGCTACCCTTAAAAGAAGCACATGCCATTGGAGAGACCTTGCAGGAGAAGCTAGAGAAACTTCCAGAAGTTGAGCGGGCATTTGTCCACCTTGATTATGAATGTGATCACAAGCCAGAGCACTCTGTACTCAGCAGACTACCCAACAATTTGACTTGAATTTTGAATAGCTCAGACAAGTCTGACATGGAAGATGTGTTATAATCTTTTGACATTGTGGAGTTAAAATCGTTCACCTTTATTATTTTTAGTTTAGTTTATTTTATGAGTGAGTTTGGCCCCTAAGGTAAGGGAGGGTCATGATTCATGAGATGTGGTCCAGCTGAATTGTGTTAGCCCTTGAGAAAATAGTTGTCTCTTCACCTAAGCCGCTCACTTCTCTTGCTCATTCCCTATCAATAATGCTAATAGTTCCCCTTGTGACATGCTAGTGCAATTATGATTTATGGTCTCCATTGGGTTTCAAATGCTTTTTCTTTATGTTGAAGCACAGAGGCAATTATGTAAGAAGCTCTTTTTGTCGTTCACAATTAAAATGTGAAAAAACTTAATTTAGACTCTAATAACTTAAGCTACTGATAAATTAATGAAATGTTACTAATTTTTTTATATATTAATTTTAGTGTTAAAAAATTGTTAGATTGCATAATCACAGTTAGTATCACCAAAATCTAAAAGCAATGAAAAACACAATCTAATTTGATGACAAAGTGGAAATCTTTGATGAATTCCTTGGAGGAAAAACTACTCCAGGTATCCAACCCTATAGGAAATTCATTATAGAAGAAAAAGTTACAACATTCAGAACCTATCTAACTTTTATAACCTAGACTCTTTATGCAATCTCAACAAACGATGTGTTTGCTTCCCATTGTAGTGACTTCTAAAACTTTGGAATCCTTCTATAGAACTCCATTCACAAAAAAACTTGTCCACAACCACTGAAATTCTAGTACTCCAAAGAACTTTCTCTAGTGATTCACTAGTGTTCTCACTTATAACAGTCTTAACAATTTTTGTGGTTTGAATGAGAAGTTTTGGAAAGAACTCAGAAGTCCATATAACATGCTAGATAACTAAATATGTTTGACCTGATGTTTTTTACTTAAATATTTCCAAAATTCATGCTGTTTAGCAAAAAAGGCCATATATATGCATGGGAAATGTTGACATTTCCCTTTTTGGGTTTCACTCAAAAAAAAGGAAAAAGGTTGTAAAAAAAAAAAAATGCCAAAAGAGATAAAAAAAAAATTGCCAAAAGTTGCTCATAAGTCTGAAAAGCTGTCAAAAATTGTGTTGTTAATGGCATCTTACGGTGCCGTTAACACAACCCTATATATATATTGTCGCACAAAATCTGTTTATAGTTAGGCCTCTTTACTTTCTAGAACTGTTGTCCAACTTAGATACTTACTATATTTATTTTGTGCATGAATGGTAAGACGTGTGAGTGAAAGACAGAACTTAGAAGACACATGAATAAAGAGACACAGAAACAGCAAAAATAAGAACAGAGAGACAGAGAGACACAGACAAAGATAGAGAGAGAGAGAGACACACACACAGAGACAGAGAGAGAGAGAGAGAAAGATGGAGGATACGGATCTGAAAACGCCGATTCTGGGGGCGAGTCAAAACGGTAGGGGAGGTGGGAGGCTGAGTCGGAGGTCGTACTCGGTGAAGTCATTGAAGAAAGAGTTCGAGTTAAGGTTGCCTGATAAGCTTCGCTCTGGTGAACTTGACCCTGAGTCTGAAACCTTCGGCCTTGATCATTCCACAATCTCCGGCTTAACCAAAGGTCTGTGTGTGTGTGTGTGTGTGTGTGTTTGGTTTATCAACAAAATGCAGGAAAAGAACAAAAAGAAAATGGTGTATGCATGTATGTATATAATTTGTACATTGCACAGAAACATACATACGATAGAACAAACTTCATGAAGCTCTTACATGGTTAAGGAATTATGTGATCATGAAGCACTTGAACTATTTAGTATGCACGCCTTTCAAAAAAACAAACCTGAGGAAGATTATTCAGAACTTTCTAATCAAGTTAAATGTTATGCCAAGGGCATTCCATTAGCTCTATCAATAATTGGTGCCAACTTGTGCGGAAGAAGTGAAATGAAATGGAAAAGCACATTAGATAAGTATGAAAGGATTTCTGAAATAGATATTCAAAAAGTACTCCAAGTAAGTTATCAAGGATTAGATGAAATGGAACAAAATATTTTTCTTGATATTGCATGTTTCTTCAAGGGTCTTTTCAAGGATTATGTTGTGGATATATTAAATTCTTGCAATATATACCTAGTTATTGGTATTCCAAAACCTATTGATAAGTGTCTTATAAATGTTGATCAATTTAACAAATTATGGATGCATGATTTGCTACAACAAATGGGTAGAGAGATTGTCCGACAAGAATCACCTCAAAAACCTGAACTTCGTAGTAGACTATGGTATTATGAGAATGCTTTTGAAGCACTAAAGGAAAATAAGGTATAACTTGGTCTCATTCTCCTTTTCCCTGTTTCTTCATAGGGAAAATTTAATGATTTTTATATTTTTGGTTTTTTCCTTGATATAAATTTTTTTTCTTTAGTTATGGAAGAAAATTCAAGTCTGTCCACAAGGTTAAATTTCAATAGTTATTATATTTTAGCAAATTCTGGTGTATGATGTAATTCACTAAATGTTTTGTCCAATCAAGGATCAGACAACATTCAAGGCCTGATGATAGTCTCGCCTGAACCAACAAACTTGCAACTAGAAGCTAATTATTTTGAAAAGATGAAAAATCTCAAGTTCCTTATAGTTGGTAATGTAAATATTTGTAGAGGTGTTGAATATCTCCCTAATGGATTAAGGTTGCTTGATTGGCAAGGGTTTCCTTTATCCTCCTTACCATCCAATTTTCGTCCTCAAAAACTCGTTGCACTCAACATGCCACATAGTCGGATTATATTGGACAAGCTTTTCAAGGTATAGTCATTTTTATTTATTTATAAATTATTATAACTTCATTAATTTGTATTTTAACATTAATTGAAGTTAAATTTTGATTTTTTTTTTCTATAGAGGATACAAAGTAGAAGCTTGACACATATGAATTTTTGTAATTGTCAACATATTAGGAAATTGCCGGACTTATTGAGTGCCACCCCAAATGTAAAGAAATTGGATCTTCATGATTGTAGAAAATTAGTCAAGATTCATGACTCTATTGGATATCTTGATAAGCTTGAAAGCTAGGACCTTTGGCATTGCTTTGAACTTCAAATTCTTCCAAGCTGCATTATGATGAAATCTCTTAAAATTTTAAATCTTTTTCGTTGCAAAAGGGTTAGGAGGTTCCCCGATATTCCACAAGGAATGGAAAATTTAAAGTATCTAAATCTGGCACACACTGCCATTACAAAGCTTCCTCCATCAATTGGAATCTCACTGGCCTTGAGCTGTTAGAGATAGGTTCCCCTTTCTATTTGTGTCAGCTTCCAATTAGCATTTATGAATTGCAACATATTTCCCAACTCTTTCTCTATGGTATTGTCCAATTTCCAAAGAGCGTGGGAATTGGCAGACAAGCCCCGTTGAATTTTCTAAAAAAGTTAGCTTCATGTTTCACCCACTCAGAGAAAACTAAAGATTTGAACCTCCGAGAATGAACTATCATATTTAATAGGTTAAATTTGCTTGTAATTTGGGATTACAAGTTCTTTAAAAAAATTCCAAAGCTTTCAGAAGGTATAAGAAGAATAGAAGCAAATAATTGCATTTCGTTGAATTCAGAATCATTAAGAAAATTAATCCTCTAAGTACCTCTCCCTCTCTTAAAGTAATAATTGGTTAACTTTGATAATACATTTAACAGATTTGCTAAACTTCAATTTCTCAAAATTCCGAATTGCATGCAGTTTGGAAGAAAGTTAGGGCTTCCACAAGATATGAAATGTTTAGGTGTGAAGATTGATTTGCATTCACATCACAAATTATCGCATCAGATTGATTTCTCTTCCTGGGTCTCCTCCATCTAAGCTCCGCATACTTTTATTTGAGTCCTTTCCCACTCTAGGTGCGAATTTGGCGAGTGATTTAGCAGAAATATATGATATTAGAGTACCAGGAAAGAAGATTCCAAAATGGTTTAACCATCAAAGCATAGAGAGTACCATATTATTTTGGGTTGGTCCTGAATTTCCCATAGTTGCTCTTTGGGTTGCTTTTCATCTAGTTCCGTTGAAGGACAGTTATGTTGATAATGATAGCTATGGTTTTGTTCGTGATGATATAATCAGTTGGGTTTGTGATGTCAAAATTTTCATCAATGGTCATAAGTGACCTTTTATTGAGAGAGCGATCTTTCGTTATTTGAAGTGTGATCATATGTGGTTTTTGGGTATGCCTCACAGCCAATTATTGAGGAAATTTGGAGACTTGATGCAAGGTGATTGGAATCATGTTGAGATTTCATGTAAAATCTCTCATTGGACAAGTAAATTCGGAAAATTTGCTCCTATGGTTGCAAGGATGGGGGTACATGTGGAATGCATTTGTTCTCCTCTAAATTCCGTTATCATCCAAGACAACTCTCAAAATGTTGATGACTCTGAAGACACTGTGCTCACACCTTTACTACCTCCTTGCTCCACTTCTAATGGTTCACATATGAATCTTGGGTGTCTTAACGGACTCAGGCACTGGAGACCCTGGTAACCCTAGGTGACATTTGATTCAAGGCTTCCAATGGATATAGCAAGTTGGTTCGACTAAAATTTGGGTATTAACTCAGCAGATGGTAATGGGTTTGACTTGGGGTCTTCTTCAATAGCCCATCCCTTTCTAAAAAGAAATATTCCTAGGTATTATTTTTACATTGAAACTATTTTCCATTGCCTTATCTTTATTTGATTTTTTAATGTCGTTGAATGCTAGAGTATGTCTCACTGTTTTGCATTGTTTGATTTGCATCTTTGGGGGACTTAGACACTTTCCATTCTCTTTCTCTAAATTAATGGGCTTTTTCATACAGGGTAATTATTTAGAGAAAGAGAATGGGAAGTGGCAAAGACCCCCACAGGGAAAGCAGGATTGATAGTTATATATTTTTTGAATTTGGTACAATTTCAAAGTCTTCTGGTCAAACATTTTTACAAAGTGATCTGGTATGCAGGATTTGGCAGAACTAAGAATTTCACAAGGACTGACTTAAAATCTCAGGAATATGTTTTGCTCCCTTAAAAATGGTGAAAATCATGGTTCCTATTTTATTTGAAAATTTATGATTTTAGTTGTCTTCTACAAGGTCCAAGTTTTATCCTACATAAGCTGTACAATACCGGGTGGCCAAATTGGAGAACTTTTGGCCGACACTGGCCCTTAGTAGCAACTAGCTGCTCATGTTTGTGTGGAACTCAAACCCGTTGCCAATGTTTAAAAGAGGTGGGCTCCATGCATTCAATGGGAGCATCTTCAGTGCATTCGAGCAATTCAGATAGTCTTATCAGGGATATGCTAGTTATTGCTGACTTGAACATCACCAGTGTTTTAGCGATACAATAGAAAAACAGCACCAATGTCACCCTCCAAAAACTATCCCAAATGCTATGGATGGTGGCGGGTCATCCTCAGTCCCTCATGACACTGAGCTCCAGCATAGAAAAAATTTTGTTCTTTCTATGGTAAGTTCATGTTGTTTGTTCTTCGCATTATATCATTTGAATTTGGGGTGAAATAACTAGTGATATGAAGAAAAAAGAGTTAGGATTGACATTCTAGATTTTGCTTCATTACTATACATGTATTAATGGTTCAGAATTTTTCATGCATTTATGGATTGAATTGTTCTGCTGAAATTCTTGCCATGATTAAGGCTATATATTCGATTAAGAGTTCATGAATTATGATTTTTTTCTAAAATTTAGTTTTAATATTGTAATTCATGTTGCTTTTAGGCGAAAACACTCACCTAATGGTCATGAACTCTTGAGCGCACTCTCCACTTTGCTTTTACAAGGCAGGAGGTACCATTTAAACTAAAGCTCATTGGTTGGTTTGATTAGCATTTCTTAGCTAGAGATACAATTGTTGTGCTTTTGTTGCTGAAAATTATTTTTGCTTGTAGTTGTCCAGAAAAGCTACTTGAGATATATAACTTTGCGTTTGGCTGGGCAAAAGAAAAGGTACTCGTTTCTCTGCGTGAATGCTTGGATTCGTACATACTCTTGACCTATGAATATTTATTTCCACTGCAGAAAATGAAGACTTTTTAATAGTTGTCAGCTTTTCACTTTTCTCAGTTAGTCTTTTAGGTAGGTATAGTACTTGTTATTGCTATTTTTTTCCCTGAATAATTCCTTTTATTAGAAAAATCAGCATCCTAAGGCGATATCACTTATTTAACATTTAGATGGAGTGTATGCACAATAAGCTTGTCATTTTACTCTGAACTCAGAATGAGGTGTGCTTTGAGTGTGCTGGAGTTACTTTATGCCCTTCTGTTATTGTTAAAAATCAACTTGATTAATTCTTGCATACAATCCTGCCATTAATTTTGAGTGGAAATGTCTAGACTTAGGTGCATTTTGATATGGATGTCAGATTCATGAACTCAGATGTTCTCCAGGCTTCGAATTTGGTTTATTTTATTTTTTAATATCTATATCAAATTCAGTGATGTATAAGTGAACTAGGAATTGATTTCTTCTTGAGGGCATACAGGATGTAGATGTAACATTAACATAGAATAGCCAAAACAGTAAATTTTGAATTATTCATGAAATTGAAAAACAGTTTGAGAAAGAATGATTGAAGATGTCTAAGTACGTTGGTACCTGTGTTCATTTCATGTTGTGTGACACTGGCTGCTCATAGAATTTGAATTTTCTTAGGAAGATAGCTTAGATTGAGGTACTAAAACTCAAACCAGGGATGTACGGTTTTTTGCATTAGTTCTTAAATTATATAGTGACCTGTTCTTTTGGATTTTATTATTGTCCTATTGTGCTAAGATATATAGTGTCCTTGTATGTGCATAATAGCATCAAAAAGTCACTACTACATGTACATAGCAGGAATCGGAGCTTTTGACAACTACGCTAAATGACTGAATCTTTGATCGATAGGTGCCTCTTAAAACTTGTATACTATTATCCCTAGAACAATGGTGGGGGATTTAGATGTTTAAGTTTCATTTATACAATGTTTCCCCCCCATTTTTTGTTGGAATAAACATGGATAGGCGAATTTTTGATAGGCAGAGATGGCGAAGCTAAATGCATTTTTCCAGTTCCTTATGGATGATAATTTCCAGCAATTTTACAATATGGAGAGATGTGCTAACATTACTGAGCTAATTGAAACATAGCAAAGAGACAATGAGCCACTTGCTGAATTTTTTGCGAAGTGTTATGGCTGTCTAGGTGGATATGATCCTTGATGGTTGTGAAATTTCATTTAGCTTAAAAGGCTGTACATTCAAAAGCATGGGGATGCATGTGTGTATGCATGCACACATGATTACAAACAGATTTTTCCTTCAGCTTCTATGTCAGCTTTGTATTACAATTTTATATACTTTACTAAAAGTTATATTTAATACCTAAAAATTCAATTATGTATGTGTCTTTTTTATACAATGTCATTGTCATCCAAATTTTGGTTACGTATGCAGGTAGCTGATTTTTCTTAGTATTTCAGGGTCAGAAATCTTTAGCATTGGATACAGCTATTGGAATGTGGCAACTACTGTTTGCTGAAAAGCAGTGGCCATTGGTTGAAAACTGGAGCCAGTTCTTACAGGTAGCTTACTATCCATATTTTGATCTAATGAGAATGAGTGGTGAATTCTTGTGACCTATGGTGAAAAGAATTATATAGCTGGCAACATGTTGGGATTAAGGCACTGTTAAGTGAGCTGCAATAGGAAGTGAGAATATATTGCTAATTATGTTTATTATTAATTCAACCTTGATGCCCTATGGGGATCTATCTTCAGGTCTCTGTGATGTTATAAACGGAACATAGGCATCTATGCCATTGTCAGATTTTTTTTTGTCTGTGTGTGTTTTTGTTTTGTTTTCATCTTCTTTCTTACTTCCATGACCCCCCAAAAGGATTCACTCATTGTGAGACAAAATGCCTGGGGGGTTTTGGCAAGAATCTTACCAACCACCATGTCAACATTATTGGTAACTGCCATTGTCGGTCAATTTGGTGAAGTTTTGTCAATGGCTGGATGTGATGGTTGGTTGGTGAACAGCTCTTCTCCTAGTCTCATTGGCTAATTTGTCTTCATAAATTATTTAATCCAAAAAATAGCTTGGTGGTTGGTTTTGTGACTGGACTTTTTGCGATTCTTGGTTTAGTTAGGCACCAGTGGTTATTGCATATGACCAATCTAAGCACATGATAATAGATATACCTTTAGGTGTAGGCTTTGTTTTTCATATTGATTCCCTTGTGAAATTTTCTGTGGATAGATGAATTTTCTTTTCTAGGGTAATTTATCAAAAAATAAAATAAAATCTTTTCTAGGATATTGGATTTGTGTCCCCTTTTTTAAAAAATATTTAAAAATAAATAAATTCATGGATGTGTGTTGAGTTATACATGTTTGATTGGGTTGATGTTATGAACTCCATCAGCTTTCTTCTATATCTTTTATGAGAGGATTAATTAATATTTTTTCCTTTGGTTTCTCTTTTTCAAAACCATAAGACTGATTTGCATCTTCATTAGATGCAAATCTGAATTTTTCAAAACCATAAAACTGATTTGCATCTTCATTAGATGCAAATTTGAATTTTTCAAAATAAAAGCTGATTTGCATCTTCATTAGATGCAAATCTGAATTTTTCAAAATAAAAACAGATTTGTATCTTTATTAGATGCAAATCTGAATTTTTTTTATTTAAAAACTGATCTATATCTTCTTTAGATGTAGATCTGATTTTTGTTAAACATTGCAGATTTTGAAATAAAAAAAGAAGTCATGAATAGTGATGTTTTGTTTGTTTAGTTAGATATAAGTAGCATAGGTTTATTTCATGAGTGTAGTTCTCTTCTAAAAAATCTTTTTCTTATTTTATTTCACATAAAAAACAGATCTGATTTTTTCTAAGCTCTCTACAAATCTAGATTTTTTTTTTTTTTTAAATCTACAAAATGGATCTGATTTTTTTTTTTTTTTTTTTTATATAAAAACCAAAAACCAATTTTTTACCTTGTTCCAAAACAGATCTAATATTTTCTAAGCAAAAAACCTTGTTTTACTTAATAAAACAGATCTGATTTTTTTTTTCTTCACCAATTTATATATATATATATATATATACAAAAACAGATCTGGTTTCTTTTTAATGAATCAAACCAAATTTTTTAGCATAACAACAGATCTGAATTTTCAACAAAGAAGAGGACACATTCATAAATAGGCTTATGTGACTTAGTTTAGTTAAGTGTTTCATATAGGCAACATATCATTCATATCATGCATAAAGGGGTACATTGGTCATGAGAGTCTAAAATACCAGACTCTGTTTGGGCAGAATGGGTGCCTAACACCTTCTCATTCTGTAACCTATCCTCCGAATTTAGTGTCTTTGGATAGGTAGACCTAGGCTTTATCTTTGTTTTTTTATTTTTATTTTTATTTTATTTTTTTATTTTGGGTAGATTGTAGCTAGGATAAAAAGCCATGTATCTTTGGTAGTTTGTAACTAAGACCCAAAGCCATGTAATACTCAATTTACCAAGTTTGTATTTTTTTATTCAATCAATGACAAAGGAACAATTCAGTCATGTAAAGTAGTATTTAATTTTTTTTTCTTATTTTTTAGTATAAAAAATAAGTGGCGACTCCACACCATTTACCAAAAAAGAGAGGTGTCTTGAAAAAGCACACAAAAATCACTCTTTTTTTAGGGCACCCCTTTTGGCAGTCTCTCACAATGTGGTAGACAAAATTGATTTTGGGGAATCTCAAGGAGAAAGGGGGAATTTGTAGGAAAAAGAAAAACTTTACTTGATATACAGGAGCGATTGGTGATAGAGTAAAAGATAGCTACATCTGAAGAATTGTCAAAAATGCAACCCTACATTTTGTGTTGGTTTGCTTGGTAACTCCAATTACTATAACCATGTTGTCTCCTTTCTTCTAGATGATTGCAAGATGTTGGTTTATTGCTTCCCCATGTTGTCAAAAATGCAACCCCACTTTTTTTTTTTTAATTAATGTAAATGGAGCCTTGTAGGAAGGAAGCCATCACTATCTTCTTTAATTTTTGATGTTCACATTCACGTTTGAAAATTTTTAATTTTTAATTTTTTTCTCATGTTCACATTTTTAGATAGAAAAAATGTCATCTTCATTATTACAAATTGGCTTGCACCGGTTTCAAAGTCTCTTTAATAGTACACTGTGCATGAGTCACTTTCTGCTTTATTTCTTCTCATCTTCAAAGAAATTGCTCGTTTGGCAGACTTCTCCGAAGACTGAATGCCACTCTTTGGAACAATATTTCACCTTTTAAACATTTTTAAATGGAAAATATTTATGAATTCTCTAAAAATATTGATTTTGGAAATAATTTTAAAACTTTGATAAATTTCTCTTTAATTTTTAAGATTAAAAAAAAAAAAAACTTATGGGTTAAAAGTAGTAACTCCTTTTGATTGAGGTAGGTTTTTTTTTTTTTTT